>NW_026867499.1:174140-277293 GCF_020745735.1 Hemiscyllium ocellatum | reverse complement strand
TACAGTGACCTGTCAATTAACCTTTCTTCCTTTCGAATTAAGAACATTCAATGTTTTTGTAAATCTTTGTGTAAAGGAAACCACTTTGTATCAGTACATCAGAGTAACCTGCCAGGCACTTGAAGAGTTGGTCCCCTACTCTCCTAGGTTACTAGAACCTAGCGAGTTTAGCTTATCAGTATCAATGGAGCTATTGGTAAACAAAGGGGATAACTAAAATTAGGTATAGGAAGAGAAACCTACCCAGGTTAGCTTGCGCTACACCAGCTTCCGGGTCCACTCCGCGCTTTTTTCCAATAAAGGCGCGCAGGAGAGTCCCGGAGATGTGACTTGACTCTAAGTCTCCCCAATGTTATAGAGATCGCAATGTAACAAAAAAGTTACATTGATGGATGCACCGGTGAAAGTCTTCTTACTGCTGCAGCCCGGGTTCGATTCCCGGGCAGCGAGGCCATTTTCTGCAGAGCTACAAGGCCGGCTTTATGTCTCCCTGGTGGTCTAGTGGTTAGGATTTGGCGCTCTCACCGCCGCGGCCCGGGTTCGATTCCCGGTCAGGGAAGCTGTTTTTAGCTGGCCTACGGGCTGTCCATTCTTCTGAAATGCGCTTTACAGTTGTTTCTTGATCTTCACCGTACCTGGGTGCTGCAGTGTGATGTAGCTCGTTGAAATGACATCCTGATGCAGATTTGTTTGCATGTGTGGGGATGATTGCTTCTGCAGCTTAAGTACTTGGTTCGCGTGTGTTGTTTCCTGTAGACGCTGTTTTGAATTGACCATTGACTGTTCGCTCTACTGTGACATCTAGAACAACAGCACTTTTTGTTGTTCTCGTCTTTTGTGAATTTTATGCCAGTAAGGAGATTGTTGATGGTGTTGTAGGTTTCCTCTAAGTTGTTTCACGTTGTGATGACAAAAGTGTCATCACTGTAGCCGACCCAAAGTTTGGGTTGGATCTTTGGAAGGGCTGTTTGTTCGAAACGCTGCATTATTGCTTCTGTTAGGAATCCTGATATTGGTGGTTTCATGGGTGTTCCGTTGATTTGTTTGTTAGTCTTGTTACTGAATAGGAAGTGGGAGCTAAGGCACAGCTCCACGAGCTTGACAGTGTTATCTTTGCTGATGAAGTTGGTGCTGTTTGGTGTTTATGTCTTTGGTTCTTCAAGTAGTGTCTTCAGTTTTCTTTGGTCACGTTGATGTTAATGGATGTGAACAGGGCTGTATGCCAAAGGACAGTATTATTCCATCGTCTTCTATCTTGTTGTCTTTGGTGTTCAAGAATTCTTGGATGGAGTAACTGGAGTGGCGTGAGTCTTCGACTTGGTGTTTTAGTCTCAGTGGAGGTCTTTGACTAGTCTGTATATTGGTGTTCCAAGTGGTGAGACTGTGGCCTGAGGGGGCTCCTGGTTTGAAGAGGAGGAGAACAGCAACAAAGTGCCATTCCTAGATGTCACAGTAGAGCGAACAGTCATGAGAAACTTCAAACTAGCGTCGACAGAAAAACAACACATGCAAACCAAATACTTAACCGCAGAAGCAACCATCCCAACACCCACAAACGAGTGAACAATCCTCATTCTACCGGCGGAGCAGGTAAGGGCTGTTTGGCGGTGTCTGTTCGTAGACGCGGTTACGTTTGTTTCACGGTTTAAATTTAAATATCTTTTTCGAAAAAAGCGCGGAGCGGACCCGGAAGCTGGTGTAGCGCAAACTTACCTGGGTAGTTTTTTTTCCCCAATAAAGGCGCGCAGGAGAGAAACCCGAGGCACTACAGGGGTATCCCTCTGACAGTGGTGTGGAAAAATTGTGTCACGTTCCCTTTTTGCTTTGTTGTTACTAATGGATTACGTATCCCTCTACTTGCTAGAGATCTCCTCTGTCCTCTAACTATTACTATTGAACGTCATGATGCTAGTATCCTGATTCAGGTTCCACCTCATTTTGTTCAATGCATCAATACCAAACCAAAGCCACCTCGATGGTGGTGATTTGATTTGGATCCTTACGCTTTTGATCCTATTTTACATAACGTCCCTCACCGCCACATTACTTTAGCTTATGACTCATCCGGGAATGATCTCAGACTTGAACACATATTATAATCCCTTACTGGGCGCTACTCAGCACGCTTGGGTGATTGGTGAGATCAGGTCACCAGCTGGTGGCGTTCTTTTCGTGTCAGTTCCTCCTCATAGCTGGAAAACTGACCCCCCTCATTTTCCCCCGTGTCACCACTCATTTGAACCCAGAACACAAAGTCCAATATGTAGGTTTTGACGCTAAGACTCTTTTTGACCATGCTGATCAAACTTGGCGTGAAATTCAGCTGCTTGCTCAAGGATTAATCCTATTTTATGCACAGCCTTTGTCGATACATGGCAGCCTTCATCATCATCATGTCTACCCTCGCCCGCAGGGCGCAGTATATCCTGGAATGTGGGTGGACTCCAAAACACAAGTGGGCCTTGCTCAGGTCCCACCCATCTCCATTTTGACCAAAGCTCATTCTGTCCTCCTGTCTATATCTCAATACTCCCTGAAACCTGTCATTGATTCATTTCTACAGCAAGGCCTTCTGGTCCCATGCCATTCTTCTGTCAATACACCTATCTTTCCGATCCCTAAACCAGGATGTCCTGAATGTTGTTCACGACCTTCGTGAAGTAAATAAAATCATTGAGGCTCATAATCCTCCAGTTGCCAATCCTGCTACTATCCTCAGCCAAGTTCCAGTTGATGCCAAGATCTTCACTGTCGTTGACCTCCAACATGCATTCTTTTGTCTTCCTTTGCATCCAAATAACCCAATACATTTTTGCCTTCTTTTAAGGGCCACCAATATACGTGGACTTGCCTACCTCAAGGGTTTATTCACTCGCCCACACTCTTTTCAGAGAGTTTTCATGCCCAGCAAAAATTATTTGAATTTCCTGAAGACGCTACCCTAGTTCAATACATTGATGACCTCCTCGCTAGCCCTGACAAAGTGTCCAATCACGCTGACTCCACGACCTTTCTCAACCATCCAATCAATGTGGTTATATTGTACCCCCCCACAAAGTTAAGACTAATCAGAAAGAAGTTAAGTTCCTAATGAGCCTTAACGGTATGAACTCACTCCAAAACAACAAGTCTTTACGGAGCTTACAACGACCCTCTTTTCAGCACCAGGCTAGGCCGACGTTTGTATACTGCTGCCACTTTCATCTTTATGTTGCCATCCTTGATACCTGTGCTACAGCTGTTCTCACCCAGCAACATGGCTCCTCTTGGTGCCCTATTGCCTATTATGCTACTAAGCTTGACCCTGTTGCTCAAGGTATGCCTTTCTGCACCCAGATTCTTTCTGCCATCCACACTCTGGTAGTGGCTGCCTCTAATATAACTTTACATCAAAATGTAGAAGTCTGTACCTCGCATTCTGCAGTATCCTCGCTGATTTCTAAACATACTCTGCACCCGCTATGGTTCGTATCAGTCGCTATGAGATTTCATTACTTTTGAATCCATTTCTCTCCTTTAAATACTGCTCTAACATTAACCCCCCTACATTCCTGCAGGAAGAACCGCTTGAACTGCCTGATCCTCCCCATGATTGTGTTTTCATAAATGAACTTGTAACTAAACCATCTTCTGATCTTACGGACGACACAGATGTGATCAACAAAACGGGTCAAGATGCAGGGAAGATACCTGCCCAACTGTCGTCTGATTCATGTGGATGGAAGTTTAATTGCTGGCTATGATCGCTGTGTGGATGGATCGTGTGGGATGTACTGATAGTCATTGGTCTCATCCTAGGAATATACACTGTTGTCTGCTTATGCGTGAAATGGACTGTGCATTGTTTTTCACCTAAGCCAAAGAGGAATCTGGTTATTTGACCCTTGTCTACCCCTCTAACTCCATGCCCGAACTTCCATGTTGAAATCCTGTATCTTTCAGACTCTGCTCCTCTGGACGATGACCTGGCAGAGGAGGCACTTGACTTATTTGAAAATACAAATTGACTGGATGGACTAATTATAGTTATAAGCCAAGTAGTTGTCATGAAATAACAAAAGGAGGGAATAAGAAAGTCTATAGCCATAAAACTTGTCTTTCAACATTTAAACTAAAATGTAATGTTGAATTATAGAGCACATTTGCTGCACACTAAAAAATAGACAGGCAGGGAGGCTTGGTAAAAGGGGAGAACTCAAGGTATGCAGAAGATAACCAAGTGATAACGGAATACCCTTAGGCAATTAAGAACATTTGCCTAAACAGTGAATCTGTGTAAAAAGGACACAGAGTGATAACATTCATGGCTGTTCCCTTGTGAAATTAATGACAGCGTTTGATTCTGACCCCGAAACGAAATTCAGTACTATCAAAGGCCTTGTAATTGACAGTCAGGAACTGTTAATTATAATGAATTCTTATTACCCCTTGCAAGCTAGGCAAACCGAGGGAAAACACCTTTGCTGTTACAACTCCCTGACTTGAGAGTTCAAAAGGACGAGAGAAAGAGAAACCATTATAGCACTGGTGCTCCCGAAGCCATTAAAAAAATTAACTCTTAGTGCTTACCTGCTTTGGATTGAACGTAATTGTATTTTTGAGAATTTATGATGGTATTGAGTAGCCATTACCGGTTATTAAATATGAACTCTGTAAAAGGTAACATTGATGAAGCTTTAACTTACTTGCTGTTCTTGCAGACCACTCTACAGACCTTTCAGACTGCCCCACTGTCAATTCCAACTCATCAGATCTTATGTCTTATTTGAATCACAACCCTGAAAAGAAAGCATGTTTAATTCGAAGACTAATGAATCAGTTTAAATGCAACCTTTTGGTAACATCTCAGCCTCAGGTACAGTATGATTCAGTGCCTAAAAAGCAGGGGTCTGCTCCTCGCTTGGAAATTATTCTAGGCCTAACATTGAAGAGATTCTGGCACAATGTGTCAGCAAGCCATTTTATGGTCAAAAGTTTGCCCTCTTGCTAAGAAGCCATTTTGGAAAACAGTTGTATCTGACCTGTGACCTGTGCAAGGTTAGGAACTCTCCAATTAGCTCAGATTGGTACCTCTTTATGATAGGAGTTTATCTCGCTAGCAGGCTCCTAACTTGGCTGGGTATGTTTTTCCCACCCGATGAATGGCTTAGGGCCTGTGGGAGTGATTAGTCAAGCGTACAGTGACCTGTCAATTAACCTTTCTTCCTTTCGAATTAAGAACATTCAATGTTTTTGTAAATCTTTGTGTAAAGGAAACCACTTTGTATCAGTACATCAGAGTAACCTGCCAGGGCACTTGAAGAGTTGGTCCCCTACTCTCCTAGGTTACTAGAACCTAGCGAGTTTAGCTTATCAGTATCAATGGAGCTATTGGTAAACAAAGGGGATAACTAAAATTAAACTAAACAGTCTGTAACAGGTTTTTTTTTGTTCCAGACTCTCAAAGAGTACGATCTCCAGGATGAATTGTGAGAGGCTACAGGTCTGACTCCACAAGGGATTTCCTGGGCTGTCTCAAATTCCTACTTTAACACTCCAACTCATCCAGGTTGACCAGTTAGCCTAAACAGTCTAGTACCATTTGCTAGCACTTGGCCCATATCCCTCTAAACCCTTCCATCCAGATTCCATTCAAATGTTGTAATTTTACCAGCCTCCACGACTTCCTCAAGCAGCTAATTCCATACCCGCACCACCCTTTGCGTTAAAAAGTTGTCCCTTAAGTCCCTTTTATTTCTTTCCCTCTCATCCTTAAATGTATGCCATCTAATTCTGGACTCCCACCACCCCCTCCACCCCTCCCCCAAACTCAGGGAAAAGACCTTGTCTCTTTATCCTATCAATGCCCCTCATGATTTTATAAATCTCTATAAGGTCACCTCTCAGCCTCCGACGCTCCAGGGAAAACAGGACCAACCTATTCAGCTTCTCCCGATAGCTCAAATCCTCCAACCCTGGCAACGTCCTTCTAAATCTTTTCTGAACCCTTTCAAGTTTCACAACAAACTTCTGACAGAAAGGAGACTAGAATTGCACACAATATTCCAAAAGTGATCTAACCAATGCCCTGTACAGCTGCAACATCACCTCCCAACTTCAATACTTGATAAAGGAAAGCATTCCAAACGCCGCCTTTGCTATCCTATCTACCTGTGACTACTTTCAAGGAGCTATGAACCTGCACTCCAGATCTCTTTGTTCAGCAACACTTCCTTGGATCTTACCATTAAGTGTATAATTCCTCCTCTGATATGCTTTTCCAAAATGCAGTGCCTCATATGTATCTAAATTAAACTCCATCTGCCACTTCTCAGCCCATTGACCCATCTGATAAGGTCTTGTTGTCCTCTGAGCTAAGCATCTTCGCTGTCCACTACATCTTTAATTTTGGTGTCATCTGCAAAATTAGTAACCATACCTTGTATAGTGACATCCACAGCATTTAGAGTCATAGAGATGCACAGCATGGAAACAGACCCTTCGGTCTAACCCATCCATGCCGACCAGATATCCCAACCCAATCACCTGTCAGCACCCGGCCCATATCCCTCCAAACCCTTCCTATTCATATACCCATCCAACTGCCTCTTCAATGTTGCAATTGTTCTCGCCTTCACCACTTCCTCTGGCAGTTCATTCAATAAACGTACCATCCTCTGCGTGAAAATGTTGCCCCTTAGATCTCTTTTATATCTTTCCCCTCTCAACCTAAACCTATGCCCTCTCGTTCTGGACTCCCCAACCCCAGGGAAAAGATTTTGTCTGTTTATCCTATCCATGCCCCTCATAATTTTGTAAACCTCTATAAGGTCACCCCTCAGCCTCCAAAGCTCCAGGGAACACAGCACCAGCCTGTTCAGCCTCTCCATGTAGCTCAGATCCTCCAACCCAGGCAACATCCTTGTCAATCTTTTCTGAACCCTTTCAAGTTTTACAACATCTTTCCGATAGGAAGGAGACCAGAATTGCACGCAATATTCCAACAGTGGCCCAGCCAATGTCCTGTACAGCCGCAACATGACCTCCCAACTCCTCTACTCAATACTCTGACCAATAAAGGAAAGCATACCAAATGCCGCCTTCACTATCCTATCTACCTGTGACTCCACTTTCAAGGAGCTATGAACCTGCACTCCAAGGTCTCTTTGTTCAGCAACACCCTCTAGGACCTTACCATGAAGTGCATAAGCCCTACTAAGATTTGCTTTCCCAAAATGCAGCACCTCGCATTGATCTGAATTAAACTCCATCTGCCACTTAGCCCATTGGTCCATTTGGTCCAGATCCTGTTGTAATCTGAGGTAACCCTCTTCGCTGTCCACTACACCTCCAATTTTGGTGTCATCTGCAAACTTATTAACTGTACCTCTTATGCTTGTATCCAAATCATTCATGTAAATGACAAAAAGTAGGGGACCCAGCATCGATCCTTGTGGCACTCCACTGGTCACAGACCTCCAGTCTGAAAAACAGCCTTCCAACACCACCTTCGACCTTTGAGCCAGTTCTGTATTCAAATGGCTAGTTCTCCCTGTATTTCATGAGAACTAAGCTTGCTAATCAGTCTCCCATGGGACCTTTGTCGAAAGCCTTACTGAAGTCCATATAGATCAGAGCTTCTGCTCTGCCATCATCAATCTTCTTTGTTACTTCAAAAAATTCAATCAAGTTTGTGAAACATGACTTCCCACGCACAAAACCACGTTGACTATCCCGATTCAGTCCTTGCTTTTCCAAATACATGCACATCCTGTCCCTCAGGATTCCCTCCAACAACTTGCCCATCACCGAGGTCAGGCTCACCAGTCTACAGTTCCCTGGCTTGTCTTTACCACCCTTCTTAAACAGTGGCACCACGTTTGCCAACCTCCAGTCTTCCGGCACCTCACCTGTGACTATCGATGATACAAATATCTCCACAAGAGGCCCAGCAATCATTTCTCTAGCTTCCCACAGAGTTCTAGGGTACACTTGATCAGGTCCTGGGGATTTATCCACTTTTAAACGTTTCAAGACATCTTCTGTAATCTGGACATTTTGCAAAGTGTCACCATCTATTTCCCTACAGTCTATATCTTCCATGTCCTTTTCCACAGAGAATACTTTCACCAAATATTCATTTAGTATCTCCCCCACTTTCTGTGGCTCCACACAAAGGCCACCTTGCTGATCTTTGAGGGGAAAGTGACGACTGTAGATGCTGAAGATCAGAGCTGAAAAATGTGTTGCTGGAAAAGCGCAGCGGGTCAAGCAGCATCCAAGGAGCAGAAGAATCGACGTTTCGGGCATAAGCCCTTCTTCAGGAATCGGGCTTATGCCCGAAACGTCGATTCCCCTGCTCCTTGGATGCTGCCTGACCTGCTGATCTTTGAGGGGCCCGATTCTCTCCCTAGTTACCCGTTTGTCTTTAACATATTTGTAAAAACCATTTGGATTCTCCTTAATTCTATTTGCCAAAGCTATTTCATGCCCCCTTTTTGCCCTCCTGATATCCCTCTTAAGTATACTCCTACTTTCTTTATACTCTTCTTACGATTCACTCGATCTATCCTGTCCATACCTGACATGTGCTTCCTTCTTTTTCTAAACAAGACCCTCAATTTCTTTACTCATCCAGCATTCCCTATACCCCCAGCCTTCCCTTTCACCCTGACAGGAATATTTATGTAAATGATGAAAAGTAGGGGACCCAGCACCCATCCTTGTGGCCTCCAGTCTGAAAAGCAACTCTCCACCATCACCCTCTGTCTTCCTACCTGTGAGCTGGTACTGTATCCAAATGGCTAGTTCTCGTTGTATTCCATGATATCTAACCTTGCGAACTTGTCCCCCTAGGGCAATCTTGTCAAACACCTTACTGAAGTCTATATAGTACCCTGGCATGTAGGCCGTCAGGCCCAGGGGACTTGTCTGCCCTCAATCCTAATAGTTTGCTGTGTACCTTTTCCCTCTCAATGTTATTGTTTAAGTTCCATCATCTCTGACTTGCCCATTCCAATAGGAATGGTACGATTGTTCTCAAGCTTGAAAACTGAGGAAAAGGATTGACTTAGCATCTTTGCCATTTCAGTGTTCCTCCTATTAACTCCCCGGTTTCATCTTCCAAGGGGCTTGAGTAACTCTGTTCCCTTCAGCATGCCAACAGAAACTTTTGCTATTCTTTTTTCATATTTTGCGCTAGGTTTCTTTCGTAATTTATCTTTATTCATTTTTTTTAGTATCCCTTCGTTTATTTTTGCAAGTTTTCCAATGTTTCATCTTTCGAGGTCTGGAATAACATTTCGGAAAAGACTGAATTTTTTTTAAACTACGTTAAAACTTTCAGGTGGCTGGCGAGGGGAGCAGGGAACACATTCGCCCCGCCCCCATTGCCTCCGATTGGTTGGATGCCTCGTCGAACCGCGCCCGCTACACGCGGGGTGACGTCACGGTCTGGTCACCCTGCTCCTTGAGTTGGCGCATGTGCAGTGTAGGTCATGTAGTGGGACAAAGACAGTGTTACTGAGTGTGGGAGAGGAATGGCGCCGGCGGCTGAAGGAACAAGAACAGAAACCGCTGGAAAAGCTGAGCAGCCCTGGCTGCATGTGTCAAGAGACTCCGAGGAAACGTTACGTGTCCAGTAATTCTCTTTCAGAACAGAAACAGGTTTCGGAAACATCCCGGAGAGGTCGCCAGGCCTGAGCGCCCGGGGAGAGGGGACAGTGAGGACCTACTTCGACACTGTCCTATCCCCCCCAGTCCAGGAACTCCCCACATACGTTCAGGACACCACCCACACCCTCCACCTCCTCCAAGACTTCCGTTTCCCCAGCCCCAACGTCTCATCTTCACCATGAATATCCAATCCCTCTACACCTCCATTCGCCCATGGCCAGGACCTCCAAGCCCTCTGTTTCTTCCTCTCCCGATGTCCCCAACAGTACCCTTCCACCGACACACTCATTCATCTGGCCAAACTGGTCCTCACCCTTAACAATTTCTCCTTCGAATCCTCCCACTTCCTCCAGACCAAAGGGGTAGCCATGGGCACCCATATGGGCCCCAGCAATGCCCATCTCTGTTGGCTATGTAGAAAAGACCATCTTCCGTAAATAAACCGGCACCACTCCCCACCTCTTCCTCCGCTACATTCATGACTGCATTGGCGCCATCTCGTGCTCCCGCGAGGAGGTTGAGCAAACTTCACCGACACATTCCACCCTGACCTTAAATTTACCTGGACCATCTGACACCTCCCTCCTCTTCCTGGACCTCTCCATCTCCATTAATGACGACCGACTTGACACTGGCATTTTATAAACCCACCGACTCCCACAGCTACCTGGACTACACCTCTTCCCACCCTACCTCCTGCAAAAATGCCATCCCGTATTCCCAATTGTTTTGCCTCCGCCGTATCTGCTCCCAGGAGGTCCAGTTCCACCACAGAACACACCAGATGGCGGCCTCCTTCAGATACCGCAATTTCCCTTCCCACGTGGTTAAAGATGCCCTCCAGCGCATCTTGTCCACATCCTGCACCTCTGCCCTCAGACCCCACCCCTCAACCGTAACAAGGACAGAACGCCCCTGGTGCTCACCTTCCACCCTACCAACCTTCGCATAAGCCAAATTATCCGCCGACATTTCTGCCACTTCCAAACAGACCTCACCACCAAGGATATATTTCCCTCCCCATCCCTTTCCACCTTCCGCAAAGACCGTTCCCTCTGTGACTACCTGGTCAGGTCCATGCCCCCCTACAACCCACCCTCCCATCCTGACACCTTCCCCTGCCTTTGTCCCACTATTTTGCGGGAATTGCAAAATCTGCGTCCTCACCTCCATCCAAGGCCCTAAAGGAGCCTTCCACACCCATCAAAGTTTTACCTGCACATCCACCAATATCCTTTCTTGTATCCATTGCTCCAGATGCTGTCTCCTATACATTGGGGAGACTGGACACCTAGCAGAGCGCTTTAGGGAACATCTCTGGGACACCCGCACCAATCAACCACACCGCCCTGTGGCCCAACATTTCAAAACCCCCTCCCACTCTGCGAGGACATGGAGATCCTGGGCCTCCTTCATCGCTGCTCCCTCACCACCAGACACCTGGAGGAAGAATGCCTCATCTTCCGCCTCGGAACACTTCAACCCCAGGGCATCAATGTAGACTTCCAACAATTTCCTCATTTCCCCTTCCCCCACCTCACCCCAGTTCCAAACTTCCAGCTCAGCACTGTCCCCATGACTTGTCCTACCTCTCTATCTTCTTTTCCACCTATCCACTGCACCACCCCTCCCCCCATACCTATCGCTTTCTTCCCACCCCCACTCACCTGTTGTACTCTATGCTACTTTCTCCACACCCCCACCCTACTCTCATTTATCTCTCCACCCTTCAAGATCTCTGCCTGTATTCCTGATGAAGGGCTTTTGCCCGAAATGTCGATTTTCCTGCTCCTCAGATGCTGTCTGAACTGCTGTGTTTTTCCAGCACCAGTCTAACCTAGACTCTGGTTTCCAGCGTCTGCAGTCATTGTTTTTACCGAGAGGAGACAGTGAGACAGGGGAGGATTGGAAACCGCGGGAGGAGGGAGACTGGGGAGTTTATCAACTCCTAGGGGAGGCCTGAGGCCGTGAATAAAAGCTCCACAGGCCCAGTGTTTACTTTGTTTAAGGAAGGACCTCTGGGGGCAACCGGTCGCCATATTCGTGAGGGTAAGACGCATCTTGTCTTGGGACAGGGAGCGCGAGCTTCCTTCTTGGTGAGGGCACCATCAGCTGTCATTTCTGGGAGAGAATTCCAACTTTGTGGCAGCCTTTGTGTCAATGGGAATTTTCTCATTCTGGATGTAAGTTTGCTCGCTGAGCTGGAAGGTCACTTTCAGATGTTTCATCACCATACAAGATAACATCATCAGTGAGTCTAGTGGAGCGCTGGTACTATGTCCTGCTTTCTATTTATGTCTTTTGGTTTCTTAGGATGGGTGATATCATTTCCGTTCTTTTTCTCAGAGCATGGTAGATGGGGTCCAAATCAATAGATTTCCAGTTGGAACGACGTGCTTCGAGGAATTCTTGTGTGTTTCTGGTTGGCTTATAGGATGGTGGCTTGTCATAGGATGGTCCCAGTCGGCATGGTATCCTCCGTTGTCTGTATGTAAAGATACTAGTGATAGTGGATCATGTGTTTTTGTGGCTAGTTGATATTTATATATCCAGGTGGCTAGTTTTATACCTGTTTGTCAGATGAAGTGTTTGTTACAGTTATAGAATCTCTATGTGTGGAAATATGCCCTTCTGCCCAACAGCTCCATACCGACCCTGTAGAGAGTATGCCAGCCAAGCCCATTCCTCTACAATTACCCCTGACTTATGTACCACTATGGGCATTTTTAGCATGTTCAATTCACTTAGCCTGCATATCTTTGGATTGTGGGAGGAAACCGGATCACCCGGAGGAAACCAACACAGACACGGGGAGATTGTGCACACTCCACATAGACAATAGCCCCAGGATGGGATTGAACCCGGGTCCCTGGTGCTGTGAGGCAGCAGTGCTAACCGTTGAGCCACCATGCCGCCCCCTTATATTTCAACAGTCTTTCAACTTTAAACACATTCATCACGGTCTTCCCAGAGGATCAGACTGTTCTCTCTCATTAGAGATGGCTGGTGGTGGTTTATCTTGAGGGTCACCACACCTCAGCCGAGGGGAAAGGCCGAGAAGGAGATCCTCACATTTCTCCAACTTGGGTGATACATAATGTGAAGCACTTTAGTATACTTTTGTTGAAATATTATCATTAGTATTAGCTGTTGCTGTTGCTGTCATTTATTGGCAAGACTCATGTCAAGTGAAACAATTTTAGCAAGAAATTGTCAGCTGGCAGAGCTCCCCCACCCACTGCCAAAAAAGTGAATGGTTTTGTTGGTGAAAGAAAATTGGCAAAGAAAAAGAAATTAAAGTGTCATGTACCTTTAGAAAGAGTGGAAGGGTTGATGTTTCAAAATAAATGAAAACAACATTTATGAAGTGGAGCAACAAACTAAATTAACAACGCAGATTTCTTTTCACATAACTGCACTACTGCAAATGTCTGTATTATGGGAAAATGTTATGCACTAAAATATGTTATTATTTTGTAAAGAGTCAGATCAATAGGTTTAATTTTGTCAATAGTGATCAATAAGATCTTGATTTATACAACATCTATGTGAGATGCACTGGTAGTTAATACTTGATTAAGTCTCCACTGACCACCACAAGAACAAAGTTTTTCCCTGTCTGAACTGCTGAAGCCATCCACCAAGGGGAAAAGTTTCTTCCTATCTAGACCCTAAGTGTCTTATCTGTACACTCCAAACAGGTCCTCACCCAGCCTTCTCTGCTCTAAGGAAAATACCCTCAGCCGATCTAATCATTCTCATAGCTGAAACCCACCAACATGCACCACCCTGGGTTAGTATTCCCTTTCTAGTGCCATCACATTTTTCTAATAATGTGACAATCAGATCCACTACTCCAGCTATGGCCCAACTAATGTCTTGTACAGTTCCATCATGATCTCCTGGTTCTCATGTTCAATGCTTTAACTACTAAGAGCAAGTATTTCATATGCCTTCTTAACCATTTAATCCACATGTCCTGTTGCCTTCAAGAATCTATGAACACATATACCTTTCTCTGATCTTCAGTACATTCTAAGTTCTTGCGATTCATCATGTACTCCCTTGCCTGTTGATCCTCCTGAAATGTATCATCTCAATCTTTTCAGGATTGAACTCCATCTGCCATTGTTCTGCTCATCTGACCAAGCCGTCTTTATTGCCCTGTAGTCTAAAACTTTCCTCCTTGCCATATATTAGTGTGGGTTCTGAATTTCTTTTGGGCCTGATTTATTGAGGTTGCATTGTGTTCATTTTGTGGGCATAGTTTGAGAAGATTAGGAGGATACTTGGATTCAGTATCTGTTTATACCCAAAGAAGAAACTCAAACCAGATTTTTTTTGATCCAATGTTTTCCCGGTAACATTTTCACAATGACTTCAATTTCCGCAACACCCTTTGCTTAACTTAAACTATGTTCAAATCAAGACATTACTGAATCGAGATCATAACTTCTTGTACTATTAAATCTGTCTCAAGCAATGCACAAAATTAGGTAATCTTGCATTATTATTTTATAACTGCTCAAAACCTTTTCTAAAAAGTGACGGGATGAAGATTGAAGTTGACTGACTGAACTGCTTTCTTCATTTTATAATATTGCCAAAAAAAGTAAATGTTCAAACATGTGCAATCTTTTTCTTTCTCTAAAATAGGTAATAAGGTGAAAGGGAATAATGGACAAAGCACTGAAAACAACGCTGACTCTAATTCAGCAAGTATGTTCTTTTCAATAAGTTTAATTCAATGTTTACATTAATTACAGTTATGTGAGTGGCACAAATAACAATAAGGCTGTTACTTAAGTTTAGAAATTCAATCACACTCTGTGTAGATGGCTTAAAATCATTATATCAAAAGCTTAAAGCGCTTGCATAAAACACAAAACCTCAGTTATGTTTATTATTTCCCAAAATGGGTTATCAAGTGAAAGGGAAGTATAATTGGAGATTTGATGACAGCGGGCAAAATGGCAACTCTAATTTCGCAAGTATGCAAGGTTTAAGCTTAAAATGCATGACAGGCTTATTTATCCAAGAAATAAGCACCTTTACTCTCTCTAATATTAGCTCCAATTATCAATGTTTGATATCAAATTAGAAGATCTAGCTTGAGAAATCTACAACGTATTGCCACACGCTTGCTATAAATATGACAGGGACACAGTAAAAGTCGTGAAAATTAAGTCAGATCTTTGTGGTTACAGATCCATAAGATACAGAAGCAGAATCAGTCCATTCAACTTGTTGAATCTGCTGTACCATTCGATCATGGCCAATGTTTCTCAACCCCATTCTCCTGCCTCCTCCCTGTAACCCTTGATTTCCTTACTAATCAAGAGCCTATCTTTATCTGCTTTAAAAGCACTCAGTTACTTGCCTCGTTTCAGTGGCAATGAATTCCGCAGAGTCACCTCTTTCTGACTGAAAAAAATCTTCCTTATCTCATCCCAGCATTTCTTGCCACTGACGACTATGGGGGCAGAGTCTATGTCTATATTTCCTTGTGTGGTAATGTGTAAATAACATTTGTTTTTTTCAGGTTCATTAGCTGCTGCTTAGGTGTGTTGGTAGGTTTGTGGGCTACCATGATGCGGAGAGGTTTGAGTTGTCTGGACATCATTTTGAACATAGAACAATACAGCACAGAACAGGCCCTTCGGCCCACGATGTTGTGCCGAACATTTGTCCTATCCATGTACCTATCCAATTGCCGCTTAAAGGTCACCAATGATTCTGACTCTGCCACTCCCACAGGCAGCGCATTCCATGCCCCCACCACTCTCTGGGTAAAGGACCTACCCCTGACATGCCCCCCCTATACCTTTCACCCTTCACCTTAAATTTATATCCCCTTGTAACACACTGTTGTACCGGGGGAAAAGTCTCTGACTGCCTACTCTATCTATTTCCCTGATCATCTTATAAACCTCTATCAAGCCACCCCTCATCCTTTGCCGTTCCAATGTGAAAAGGCCTCGCACTCTCAACCTATCCTCATTAGACCTATTCTCCATTCCAGGCAGCAGCCTGGTAAATCTCCTCTGCACCCTCTCCAAAGCTTCCACATCTTTCCTAAAGTGAGGCGACCAGAACTGCACGTGGTACTCCAAATGTGGCCTCACCAAGGTCCTGTAAAGCTGCAACATCACCTCACGACTCTCGAATTCAATTCCTCTGCTAATGAACGCTAATACACCATAGGCCTTCTTACAAGCTCTCTCCACCTGAGTGGCAACTTTCAAAGAGCTATGAACATAGGCCCCAAGATCCCTCTGTTCCTCCACCTTACTAAGAACCCTACCGTTAACCCGGTATTCCGCATTCTTATTTGTCCTTCCAAAATGGACAACCTCACACTTGACAGATGTCTTTGATGTAAGGTAATGTGGCTGGTGTTTCTGTGCATGTGTCTGCTTGTTTGAGTTCGTTGTTGAGAAATCAGCGGACAGGGTTTATTGGGTACCTGTTCTTCTTGAATATGCTGTATAACTATGCTCTTCATAGTTCCTGGGTGGTGCAGTGTGTAGTGGCTCGTTGAAATAGTATCCTGATGCAGATTTGTTTGGGATGATTTGCTTCTGCATTAGGTACTTGGGTCTGTGTATGTTGTTTTCCTGTAGACGTTAGTCTGAAGTTCCCTATTGACTGTTCACTCTACTGACATCCAGGAATGGCACTTTGTTGTTGTTCTCTTTTGTGAATTTTATGCCAGTAAGGATATTGTTGATGGTGTTGTAGGTTTCCTCTAATCTGTTTCATTTTGTGATGATAAAGGTGTCATCACTGTGGTGGACCCAAAATTTGGGTTGGAGCGTTGGGAGGGCTGTTTGTTCAAGTCTCTGCATTATTGCTTCTACTAGGAACCTTGATATTGGTGGTCTCATGGGTGTTCTGTTGATTTATTTGTAAGGCTTATTATTGAATGTGAAGTAGGTGATAAGATACGGGTCCACAAGCTTGACAATGTTATCTTTGCTGATGAAGTTGGTGCTGTTTGGTGTTTATGTCTCTGGTGGTTTTTGTAGTGTAGTTAGTGTTTCTTTGGCCATGTTGATGTTAATGGATGTGAATGGGGCTGTTATGTCAAAGGACAGCATTATTTCATCCTCTTCTATCTTGGTGTCTTTGGTGTTCAGGAATTCTTGGGTGGAGTGAATGGAGTGGCATGAATCTTCTACTCAGTGTTTTCGTCTTCACTGTTGGCCTTTGACTAGTCTGTATACTGGTGTTCCAGGTAGTGAGACTGTGGGCCTGAGGGGGGCCTCCTGGTTTGAACAGGACGGGAACAGCAACAAAGTGCCATTCCGAGATGTCACAGTAGAGCAAACAGTTAAGGGGAACTTCAAACTCGCGTCGACAAGAAACAGTACACACGGACCAAATACGAAACTACAGAAACAATCATCCCAACACCCACAAACGAAGCTGCATCAGATTATTTCAACGAGCCACCACACATTGCAGCACAGAGGAACTGCGAAGAGCAGAAGAGAAATACGTATACGTACTCAAGAAGAACGGGTAGCAATAAACCCAGTGCGCCATTTTCTCATTGATGCTTCCAAGCTGACCCTCAAATTTGGTTTGTCCCTGCATTCTTTCCTGGTTGTCTTTTTGCGGGTTTTGAAAACTTTTCCAATCCTCTGACTGAGGATAATAGTTGGGAAGTTGTGTTGTGGCTGATAGGACATTGGGTAGACCACTTTTGGAATGTTGTGTGCAATTCTGGTCTCGCTCCTATCAGAATGATGTTGTGAAACTTGAAAGGGTTCAGAACACATTTAAAAGGATGTTGCCAGGGTTTGAGCTGAATGGGCTGGGCTGTTTTTCCTTGTGCACCAGAGGCTGAGGGGTGACTGAGAGTCATTAATAAAATCATGAGAGGCATGGATAGGGTAAATAGACAAGGACATTTCCCTGGGTGAGAGTATCCAGAACTAGAGGATAAAAGGTTTAGAGTGGAGGAGGGCAAGATTTAAAAGGGTCCTAAGGAGTAACCTTTTCATGCAGAGAGTGGTGTGTGTAAGGAATGGGCTGCCAGAGGAAGTGGTGACTGTTGATTCAGCTATGACATTTAAAAGGCATCTGGATAGGTATATGAATAGGAAAGGTTTAGAGGGATACGGGTAAGTGCTGGCAAATGGGACTAGATTAGGCCAGGATATCCGGTTGGCCCGAAGGGGCTGTTTCTGTGCTGTAGACCTGACTCTGGCTTGCCACGAACATTTGCCATGTCCATATGTTTAGTTTCTCTCGGGTTGTCTGTGTCAATGCCTTGATGTCTCAATCCACCCACCACATACCACCACCACCCACCACATACCACCACCCACCACAGGGACGATAACCAATTCATGTCTGATTTTTATCAAGAAGCTGTATTGCAGGTTCAACCTGAATTTTCACTTCTTTTGCTTCCCAAAATCAGACTTGCTCACTCTCAGCAATATCCTGAAAGGTATTAACTTTCACGTGGTGTTATCCAAAATTCGTAGGTGTCAGTCCTGACGTTTTTGCTTTTTCTGTCCCTGTAAGATCCAGAATCAGCAACTTCAGGAGAATTAATTTGAGCGGAGTGAGAATAGAGGAGGAGGAGAGAGAGTGGGATGCTTTCAATTTTGTGGAACAGCAAAAGAAAAAAATGTTCTGCAGAAAGTGGAGTAGCTTGTTCTGAATTTCTACCTTGGACTGACCGTGATGACTTTTGTAATCTCTCTTTCCAGAGTATTTGAAGATCTGAAGACTGAAGTTTAAAAATCAACAGATGAAGGGCCTATGCCTGAATTGTCGATCTCCTGCTGTTTGGATGCTGCCTGACCTGCTGTGCTGTTCCAGCACCGCACTTTTCAACTCCTCTCCAGCCTCTGCAGTCCCCACTTTCACATCAATGTCTGACAGTCACTCAATCTATCGGGACCTCAACGATTTTCAACTATGATTCTGTGAGAAGGAGCAAAACATTTTGGTTCCTGTTTCAGACCATTTTCAGCATCAGCGGGACTGGATGAGAGTCTGTACTGTTACAGCGCACTGTGTGTAAAGCCTGAAACAGTTATACGGCCAGGAAAGAGGAATTTACTGTGGACAGGGGCCGTACACGAGGCTGTAGCTGCGGCCATGGTGAAACCAGAGGAATCCCACACTGTGGAGAAACCGTGGAAGTGTTGCGACTGCGGGAGAGGCTTCCATGCCCCATCTGTCCTGGAGATTCATCGGCGAAGTCACACCGGGGAGAGGCCATTCTCCTGCCCCGAGTGCGGGAAAGGCTTTACGTGCTCCTCCCACCTGCTGGACCACCGCCGAGTCCACACTCCACTGTGGGAAGGCCTTCAGCAAATCCTCGGACCTGCTGAAGCACTAAAGGGTCCACAGAGGGGAGAGGCCATTCAGCTGCCCTGAGTGCGGGAAGGCCTTCAGTGATTCCTCTATTCTGCTGAGGCACCAGTGGATCCACATCGGGAAAAGGCCGTTCTCGTGCCCTGAGTGCAGGAAGGGCTTCACCCGCTCTTCCGCTCTGCTGACCCATCTGCGGGTCCACACGGGTGAGAAGCCCTTTAGCTGCCCCGAGTGCAGGATGGCCTTCAGCAGGTCTTCCCACCTGCTGAGGCACCAGCGGGTCCACACTGGGGAGAGGCCGTACTCCTGCCTCCAGTGCGGAAAGTGCTTTACCCAGCCCTCCAACCTGCTGACCCACCAGCGGATCCACACCCGCGAGAGACCGTTCTCCTGCCCCGAGTGCGGGAAGGATTTTGCTGTTTCCTCTAACCTCGTGGCCCACCGGCGGGTCCACACGGGGGAGAGGCCATTCAGCTGCCCCGAGTGCAGGAAGGCCTTCAGCGATTCCTCTGCTCTGCTGAAGCACCAGCGAGTCCACACTGGGGAGAGGCCCTTCAGCTGCCCTGAGTGCGGGAAGAGGTTTACGTTTTCCCGCAATTTGCGGAAGCACCAGCGGGGGCACCAGCGCTCACAACAGTCAGATTCCACAGCTAACACTGCTGTGAGTCCCCCCCAGGACTGATTCTCCTGACAGTGGGTGCAGTGGGAGAGTTGGTGCACTGTATTTGTTTTCCGTTGGACTGCAACCCCACGGTGGCTCAGGGGTGGTATGGTGACTCAGTGATTAGCACTGCTGCCTCATGGCACCAGGAACCAAGGATCAATTCCACCCTTGGGGCGACTGTCTGTGTGGAGTTTGTGGAGGGTAGGAGAATGGATGAGATAAGAAACCGCTGCCTGTCTTGAGACAAGTCTCCCAAAGAGAACTTGCTGACTGATTGTCTGATCTACTGATCCTCACAGTACCCCATTGCCCTCAGTTAACTGGAGGAGGTCCACACAGATGTACCGAAGCCCCTCTTTGGACTGTGGAAGGAAACCTGTGCAGACAGGGAAAACGTGCAAACTCCACACAGACAGTTACCTGAGGCTGGAATTGAACCTGGGTCCCTTATGCTGTGAGGTAGCAATGCATAGCAGTGTGCTATCCCAATATGTTATAAAATTTGAATAAACCTACTAAGTTGTAAATGTGTCCATAACAAGAACTTAGTGTAAATGTTTGGAAGCAAAAGTCCATTGGAATTGTCTTTGGGATGGATCCAAAACTTACTTCATTAATGATTGAAAATACTTTGATCTCTGGAACTGTCTGCCAGAGAGTGTGTTGGAGTCAGATTCAATTACGGTATTCAAAATAGAGGTGGATCATTAAACTGAAAAGGAAAGCAGTTGCAGTGTTCAGTGAAGAATAGTACAAGGTACTGTAGTGGATTTCAGAATATGAGTTTCCTGATTGGGGCTGTTCACTCGCTCCTGTTACCATTTCAGGTTGCTGACTTTTCGTCAGCATCCTGCACATGTTGGGATTTTTTTCTCCTTTCTAGTATCTACTTGAGTGACTCAGTGACAAATCTAGTTTATGAATTGTTCCTATGATATCCACAGTGCTATATAAATTGTTGTGGGTTACAATGTGTCCAAGTGAGGAAAAACAAACTGTTCATCTTAAATATTTATTTTTAAACAATGGAAATAAAATTAATATTTGGAAAACACACAACTTGCTGTGTAGTAAGATCATCAAAATTAGGAATGGGAGTAAGTAATTGACCATTGAGCTGCTCTGTCTTTCATTTATCTAAATTCTCTTTCCTGCACTTGTTTTTTTCATGACTTCATCTGCTGAAGTGACTACACTCCAAAAGCTTGTGATTTCAACATAGAACTAGGCGCAAGAGTCGGCCTTCCGGCTCTTCGAGTAAAAAATGAGGTCTGCAGATGCTGGAGATCACAGTTGAAAATGTGTTGCTGGTTAAAGCACAGCAGGTCAGGCAGCATCCAAGGAATAGGAAATTCGACGTTTCGGGCATAAGCCCTTCCTGATGAAGGGCTTATGCCCGAAACGTCGAATTTCCTATTCCTTGGATGCTGCCTGACCTGCTGTGCTTTAACCAGCAACTCACTTCCGGCCCTTCGAGTCTGCTTCACCACTCAATAAAATCATGACTAATCTTTCCGTGGACTATAGTCCACTTACCTGCGTTTTCACCATATCCCTTAATTCTTTCATTTTTTTCAAAAACGTATCTACTGCTTCTAGTGATTGCTGAAGTAATGTCAAATACTTCCCTGGGTAAGGAATTCCATAGATGAACAACCCTCTGGGTGACGAAGTTTCTTCTCAGTTCAGTTTTAAACCTGCTTCCTCTAAGCTTGAGGCCATGCGCTGTTAGCCTAGTTTCACCTTCCAGTGCACATTCTATTTCTATTTCTTTCAAAATTTAATATATTTCTGTAAGATCTTCCAAACAACCTGCTGGACTATAACCTGGTGTCATGTGACTTATGACTAAAAACTTTCTTATTACGCATCCTCATAGCAGTGGGATTTCAGGGCTCGAAGATTGGGACACTACCACTGCATCATAAAATAAAACCCTCTGCAGCAAATCGGTCCTCTTCTGTTGAATGAATGGGGAGAGGTTTCTTCTCAACATGGGGTACAAATATTATACCCTCAGAGCCCATTACACTGAATTGAGTCCTCTTCGGTTGAATGAATGGATGTGGAGGTGCCACAGTTGAAATCGTTAAAAATCACATCTTGCCCCTGACTATGTGACACTACCGCTATAGCCCCAGAGCCCGTTGCAGTAAATTGGGTCAGCTGCTGTTGAATGAATGAACGGGAATGAAAAGGGCGGATACACTGAGCCGCTTGTGACATTCCCCACCAATCCCAAAGCTTGTGGTCGGTACCGACCAATCGGAGAGAGAGATTGCAGAGGGTGGGACAACACGACACGCAAACGCGGCCGCTATTGGTCAGGTGGCGTAAGGTGCGCTCTGATTGGAGGAGGCGTGGATGACGCGCGTCACAGAAGGTGGAGACGGAATGAAGAAGATAAACAAAGATGGCGGCGCGAGGCTGCGGTTTCTGACGGAGGGAGGGGGGCAGACAGGCATCGTTTACCTCAGAAAATACCTTTAAAATACATTTCAAATTAAAGTCGGAACTTTTCAAACAAGAGGTGACGGTTACCGGGTGAACGGGAAAACAAATTAAAACTGTCGGCGGTGGAGGAGAGAGAGCCGGCGCCCGCGGCTTCTTCGGCGGCGGCCGGAGCCCAGGAGCTCAACAACCCCCCGGAGCTGGAGGAAGGTCCGAGCTCCAAGAAGCGGGGGGTCCGGCTGGAGGCTGGATTTACTCAAGGCTTGTATCTATTAACTTATTTAAATGGTACCTACTGTATGGGGGTATGGTTTACATTAAAACCGGAGGATCATGTCAGAGTGTTTGTTTATATTGAGCAGTTGTAGTTGGTAAAATACACTCCCTGGAGGAACACCTTCTATGATGCTGCATTTCTTACCTTCTGCCCTTCCCCCATTTGTTATCTCTCATCTCAATTTTACATTTTTGGTCAAATTTAATTTCACAATAATCGGACATGGTATTCACTGTGTATTATTAATAAATCTGTTGGATTGTTGTTAAACAAAATTAATGGTGTAATTTCATTTATGATGTCTGAGTTTGACATTGAATGTGCAGGTGTGAATACCAGTACGGTGTAAAAATAAATCAAGAGCTTGTCCTTTTTTAACAAAAAAAGGAGTTTAATGATATTATTGGCACTGTCTCCTTGAGCATGAAGATTCAAGTCTGAGCAACAAACCTTTCATGCAGTCACCCAGTTTAATTCAAGCCTAAGAAAATAATTCTGGCAGGCTAAGATTTATACAACCCAAAATATAATTGATTATCTTGTGTATTCTTATCTTTAAGCCGTAACAGCATTTCATGGCAGTTTGAGACTGAAACATGGCTGGAAAGAATGTAGATTGATGAAGAAAATCAAATGGTAGAGTCTGGGGCCACAATCTGTCAGTCTGACTTGATTGCATGGGTGGTGGTTCTTCAAAAGCACCTTCCAAGCCATGACCTCAACCACCAAGAACAGAGAAGTGTGAACACAGGATTCCGACTGCAAGATATATCGCATTGCTTCTTTGTTATTGACCAAAATGCTGGAACTCATTCCTGAACATTGTTGCAGACCACACCATGTTTGTGAAGCAATTTAACAGGCAGCTCAGGACCACCTTTTCAAGGTCAGTTTGGAAAGAGTTGTTGGTACAGCCAATGATATTAACATCTCATGAAATGGTAAGCAAAGAGCCCAGGGTGTTGGAGGCTGAATGTTAGCATGGATAGAGGATTGACTAACTACCACAGTTATGGTAAGGGCCATGTTCAGGATGGCAACTTGTAATTTGTGGTGTACCACGGGAATCAGCGCTGGGGCCAACATTATTTACAATATGTATACGAATTACTTGGATAAGTAAAGTGAATGTACTTTTGCAGAAGAGACAGTTGATGTGAAAGCAGGTGGTGAGGATGACATTAGATATCTGGAGAGGGATATAGACAGGTTAAGCAAATGAACGAAATGGGAAAATGAGGTCATGCAGATTGTCAGGAGGTGAAGAACTGAATATTAAATTGAGAAAACTTTAGAATCGAGGGATTTGGAATCACATCCACGAATCTCTTCATCCAATTTCAGTCAGTAATAGGGAGGCAAATGGGAGTTTGGCGTTTTCAGTAGAGTATAAATGTAGAAAGGTTATAGTGAACCTATGTAAGGCCCTAGTCAGGCCACAAGTGAATATTATGAACACTTTAGGGCCCTTTACTTGACGAAAGATATATTGGCATTGGAGGCAGTCCAGAGAAGGTTGACCATGATGATATCAGGGATGGAAAGAATGTCTTATGAGGAGAACTGAATAGGTTGGGCCTGTGCTTATTAGAAGTTAGAAGAATTAGAGGTAACCTTCTTGTCACGTACAAGGTTCTGAGGAGACTTGACAGGCTAGACGTGGAAAAGTGGGTGAGTCTGGGACCAGAGGAAGTAACCTCCAAATAAGAGATTGCATGTTTAGGACAGATAGGAATTACTCCTGAGGGCAGTAAATCTGTGGAACTTGATACTACAGGGGGCTGTTAAGCCTGGGTTGTTATGTGCATTCTAGGCTGAGATAGTTTTTTTTTAAATCAGTAAGCGAATTGAGGATTATGGGACAATGCCAGAAAAGTGGAGTAAATGTTTACCAGAATAATTGTGATCTGAATAAGTGGCAGCGTCAACTCAATGGGCTGAATTGAATAGTAAATACTAATGAGGAAAAGAATACAACTGCAAATTACAAACCAGTCAGTGTTGGGAAGCCTAGAGATTGTAGGGAGTAGGTGGCATTTGGGCATTGTTACTGGATTTAACATCTGGAGATTCAAAGTGATGCTGCTATGGCCCCGATGCAATTTGAAATCAATTTATGTATCTGGAATATAAAGCTGCTTTGGTGATCTTATCAATTGTCATAAGTACCGATCTTGTTCACTAATAACCTTTTTTTAAGGAAGGAAATCTTCTGTCCTTTCCCAGTTTGGTGAATGTCTCACTCTTGATCCAAAGTCATGTGATTGACTCTTAACTGCCCTCTGAATTGGCACTTGGTTCTTTTGGGAGACAAAGTGTCACATTCCATGAATGAATAAAGAAAAATATTCAGGACAAGATTGTCAATGTCACTGTCAGTGAAGGGAAGATTGTGATCTGGTGATACTGGTTAAGTAGCCCAGAGATCTCGGTCTTCTGAGAACAAAAATTAAAATCCCATCATGGATGCTAGTGGACTTTTTTTTCAATGAATAAAAAGATCTGGAAGTGAGAGTTTGTCTCAGTACTGGCAACAAGGAAACCATTATTGGCTAAGAAATGAATTGCAGATGTTGGAGATCAGCAACAATTGCTGGGAAAATGCAGCAGGTCTGGCAGCATCTGTGGAAAGAAAACAGTTCATGTTTTGAATCCAGCCTAATTTTGAAGGACCACCGAACTCAAAACAGTAACACTGTCGTCTCCTCATAGATACTGCCAGAACTGTTGCTTTTGTCCAATCATTACTGATTGTTGTGAAAGTGATCTTTTAGGGAGGGAAATCTACCATTCACAACCCTACACGCGCGTGTGCGCGCTCACATCATGTGACTCCAGACCTACCACAATGTGGTTGACTCTCAACTGCCTTCAAGCATGTAGCCAATTGCTCGGTTCAAAGGCCATGAAGGCTGGTGAGCAAATGTTGGACATGCGAGCAACAATCCCATCCCTCAAAATATTTTCTTATATATTATAAAGCATAGGTTAATGAAGGACAGCCAAAACAAACTGCTATGGGAAAGTCATGCCCAACTAACTTGATTTGCTTGTAGTTATAAATGTTTTTTTTAAAATCTTCTTCAGCGAGAACATTGGTTCCATCATTGTTGCAATACTGCATGCAATTCTGTGCTTTCTGATACAGGAAGGGTGTTATGAAATTTGAAAGGGTTCAGAAAACATTTACAAGGATGCTGCCAGGGCTGGAGGGTTTGAGCTACAGGAAGAGGCTGAATAGATTGGGGCTATTTTCCCTGGAGCTTTGGAGGCTGAGGGGTGACTTTAAAGACATTTATAAAATCATGAGAGGCATGGGTAGGGTAAATAGGCAAGGTCTTTTCCCTTGGGTGGGGCAGTCCAAAATTAGAGGGCAAAGGTTTAAGGTTAATGGCAAATGGAGTTTAATATAGATAAGTGTGAGGTCTTATATTTTGTATAGTCAAATCAAGGCAGGAATTTCATGGTGAATGGTAGGACTTTAAGGAGTGTAGTGGAACAGAGGGATCTTGGAGTACAGGTTCACAGTTCTCTGAAAGTGGAGTCACAGGTAGAAAGTTTTTGGCACTCTGGCCTTCATAAGTCATGGCATTCAGTATAAAATAGTAAATTAGAGTCGAGATAAGCACCAAATAATAACCCATACCAACAAGCACTGTTTCATATGCAGTATTTCAAACCAAGAGATGTAGGGATGCAGGTTCATATCTCCTGGAAGGTGGAGTCATGGGTAGACAGGCGGTGAGGAAGTCTTTTGGCATGTTTACTTTCATCAGTCAGAGCACTGAGTACAGGAGTTGGGATGAACTGTTGCAGCTGTCACAGATTTCACATAACAACACAAGATGTGACCGCACCCCCCCGACTGACTGTCCCTTTGCATATCGGGGGGAAGAGATTGTGATGATCAGGAAACGTGCCATCCTTCAAAAACAGGGCTGTGTTCACAAATATTTGGACAGAGGAAGGAAGTTGCAGTTTGGGTGAAGATCAATCTTCAATCAGAGAGCGAGAAGAAGAATTGCGGCAGCTTCAGAAATTCATGGTCCAACTTCTGAAAAGACCTTGTCTGATTTGCAGTTGTTTCTGGGCTTGTAATATCGTGCTGCAGCATATTGTAGATCTTCAGTAAGTGTGTCAATACTGTACTGCAGAGGTCCATTCAGCAACTTGAGTCCATGTGAACTCTTTGTGGAGGTATGCAGTCTGCTCCATAACCCTGTTGGTTTACAGTTACATATAGATCTCCACAAAGATCTTTGGGATTAAGAGAGGAAAGAATGTTCCACAGTAACTAGAATTACTTTCAGATTTTCTGTCTTGGACTGACTGTGATAACCTTTGCAATCACTTCACAGAAATATTACAAGAGAAGAATTTGGCAGCAGAAATCTCAGACCAAACATCACATCAAAGTCTGATAGTCACTTGATTCACGAGGACGTGGATATTGATGGCCTTGAAAAAAAAGAGTTGAAGGTCTGTCTGCTTAGTTAGGTTTTAAACGTCAGTGTGACTGGAAACTGACTCTCACATATCCACACACCATAGTAGTGACTGGAACAAGCTTTACAGAGTGCATGAGAGTATTCCAATTATCAGAGGATTCACCAGTAACACCACACACATACTGTAAGCGTGAGCGAGTTTTCAACTGATTTTTAAGGTCAGAGACAGACGAGGGCACCTGTACCATGGAGAAACCGTGGAAATGTGGGGAGTGTGGGAATGGTTTCCCTTCGCCATCTACGCTGGAGATTCATTGGCGTTTACACATCGGGCAGCTGCTATTCACCTGTACTCATGCAGGAAAGGCTTCCCTCAGTTACACCACCTCCTGGCCCCCAGCGGGTCCACACCAGCAAGAACCCGTTCATCTGCCCCGTGTGTGGGCAGGGTTTCACTCAGTCACACCACCTGCTGCCGCACCAGCGGATGCACACCGGGGAGAAACCATTTTCCTGCTCCGTGTGCGGGAAAGGCTACACCAGTTCATATCACCTGCTGCTCGGCTTCCACGTCCATACTGGGGAGAAGCCGTTCACCTGTCCCGTGTGGAGGAATGACTTCTGCGATTCCTCCACCCTGCGCAAACACCAGCACATCCACACCAAGGAGCGACCGTTCACCTGTCCAGTGTGTGGGAAGGGCTTCACCCAGTCGTGCAACGTGTGGAGACACCAGCAACTTCACAAGTGAGATTGCGCAGGGATTCGGGTTGGATTCTGCTGTTACCGCTGCTGAGAGTCACATCTTGAACCCTGTTTAGTGGGTGAAGTAGGAGGGATAAGGGGTTCCTTTATGCTGACTGGTTGCTCTCTCACCCGCTTTACTTCCAATGGGAGCTGATGCTCTCTGAGCCTGGGATTGCACCTTCCCTACGGAACAGTCCACAGAAGCGGCTGAAGTGCAGTTAGATCTGAAATAGATACATTTGTCTGTCCCATTGCGTCTCCAGCACAGTCCATCCAATTGGCCTCTGTCAGTGTTTATGCTACACCTGAGCCTCCATTGCCGATGTGTGGTTCCTTTCCCTGTACTCACCTCCCATTCATGTGTCTATCCAGATATACCTTAAGTGTTGCTAAGGTGCCTCTTTCCACTACATCCAATGGCAATGCATTCCAGGCATCCAGCATCGAACTGTGTGAAAAATCTTCCCTTTCAATTCTCCCCCAGACTGTCCCCCTCTCGCCTTGAACCTGTACCCTCTTGTAGTTGACTTTTCCACCCTGGGGAGGGGGAAAGCCTCTGACTATCTAACAGACTATCTGGCCCAACACCAAACATCCAAAGAATAATCCACACAGACCCATTTCCCTATCCCTATTACTCGACATTTACCCCTGACTAATGTACCTAACTTTCAATTCCTGAACATGTGGGGCAATTTAAGCATGGACAATCCAACTTAACCTGCCAATCCCTGGGCAGTGGGTAATTTAGCCTAGCCACTCCACCCTAACCTTCACATTTGGATTGAGAGAGGAAACTGGAGGAAACCCATATCGACACGAAGAATTTGCAAACTCCACACAGACATTCGCCTGAGACTGAAATCGAACCAGTTTCCCTGGCGCTGTGAGGCATCAGTGCTATTGATTGAGCCACCATGCCACCTCCATCCAGCCAATCGGTGTGTCTCATCATTTTGTCGAGGTCATCCCTCCGCCTCTATCTTTACAGTGAAAATAATCCAGGTTTATCCCATCTCTTCTCATAATGAGACCTCCAGACCAGGCAATGTCCTAGTGAACCTTCTCGAAACCCTCTCCCTAGAGCATCCATGTCCTTCCGCAATATTCTGAATGTGAACGGAATAAGTCGCTGTAACATAACTCGCCAACTCTTACACTCAAGGCAAGCGTGCTGTGTGCCTTCTTGATCACGTTACCCGCCTGTGTTGCCACTTTTGGAGATCTATATGGCCAGATCTCTCTGTATGCCAGTGCTTCTATGTGGTCTGAAATTTCTCGTACAATTCTTGTATTTCCTATGTATCTGTATCCAGCTTCACCTTAATTGTATTCCCCTCTTTATCTCTTTTCCCCCATCCTCACCCCTCCACACATCTGCTCCTCTAGTCTTATGATATGCTGAAATGATGCCATTCAGCCCATTGAGTCTGCTCCACCATTCAATCACGGCTGATAAGTTTCTCAACCCCATTCTCCCCGTAACCTTTGATCCTCTTGATACTCAAGAACCTAGTTATTCCCATCTTAAATGTATTCAGTGATCTGGCCTCCACAGCCTTCTGGGACAGTGAATTCCATAGATACACCACTCTCTGTCTGAAGAAGTTCTCCTTATCTCCGTTCTAAAAGGTCTTCCCTTTACTTGAAGGCTGAGCCCTCGGGTCCTAGTTTCTCCTACCAATGGAAATATTTTCCCAACATCCACTCTGTCTAAGCTGTTCAGTATTCTGTAGGTTTCAATTAGTTCCCTTGTCATCTTCTAAACTCCATTGAGTATAGACCCAGAGTCCTCAGATGTTCTTCATATGTTAAGCTTTTTAATCCTGGGACCTTTCTCATCAACCTCCTCTGAACATGTTCCAGGGCCCGTACATCCTTTCTGAGATATGGGGCCCAAAACTGCGTACAGTACTCCAATTGTGGCCTGACCGGAACCTTTTAGACCCTCAGAAGTACATCCCTGCTTTTATATTCAAGTCCTGTCAAAATAAATGCCATTGTTGCATTTGCTTTCCTCACTACTGACTCAACCTGTAAGTTTACCTTGAGAGAATCCTGGGCTAGAAGTCCCAAGTCTCTTTGCTCTTCGGATTTCTGAATTTTCTCCTCATAATCCTTCTGTTCCAGGGAAGCAGCAGAGACTTCCAGACACATCGATTTGTATTCAGCGATATCCAGGGATCTCAAGAACTGCCAGTATCTCAGGAAGAATCGTTATTCCGGGAGGAGCGTGGTGTGCACCTGTAAACTCCAGAACTTCCCCCAACTTCATGAGTCAACAATAACTTTTTCTGGACCAAGAAATGAAAGGGCCAACGAAAAACTGTGACACCACAGGAACTGAAATTAGGCCATTCAGCCCATTGAGTCTGCTCCACCATTCACTTATTCTTGAGTATCAAAGGGTTCAAAGGTTACAGGGCGAATCGGGTTAAGAAATATATCAGCCATGATTGAATGGCAAAGCAGATTCAATACGATAAATGGACTAATTTCTGCTAGTTACCCATCCCTGGGAAGAAGGAGGCAACACAATAAGTTGTTTCTTGGGACAGGCAAGATAATGTTGTTTAATAATGGTGTGACAAAAGGACAATTAATTCTGCTTGTGGAAGGAAAGCCCTGACATCGAGGGGTTAATTGCAGAGCAGGTTGTTTCAAGCAGACAGTTAACCCTCAAGGATAAGAAGGGAAGCTACAGAGCTGAGGTCTCCAGCAATGGGAGGTGATGTTAGAGTCTTAAAAAAAAGTCACACCACAGATTTGAAAATGAGGATATGCCACCAAAATTCAACTCTAGAACGATGCTGCAGCAGCAGTACTTAGACGAATAATACTGCATCAAACCTCTGGACACTTCCAGAGATGGGCACTGTCGGTGGAAACTCAGTTAAATTCAGCCATCAACTGGGTGATAGCCAATTTTGGGGGGTGAAGCTGAATGAACTTGAGGGGTTTTATTTGTGGTTGCTACATGCAATAAAGTGCAAATCATTGTTTCAGCAGTTGATTCTCTGTCGGTCTCTGAGTCAGGAGCCAAATTAAGGTGATTCACCCACAACCACACCAAGAGGCTGGGATTAATATTGACTCCATTGCATTCAAGAGAATGTCATCAATACTGTTATAAAGCTAAAACCTTGGAGCCCTGGCAACGTCCTTCCAAACCTTTTCTGAATCCTTTCAAGTTTCACAATGTCTTAAAAAGACGTCAACTTTACTCGACTAATGTGGGAGAATTTTCTGCATGATGCGTTGTGTCTGAAATAGCCCTCCCATGTGCTGTGACAGAGCTACAGTGACTTTCAAAAGCCTGACAAATGCTGTTATCAGTCAAAGATTCATTGGGAGAAGCTTCTCAATCACATCTGTAAATGGAGAAAGTGTTTTTAATAATGAGACATGAATAAAGGCTGCATTAATCTTTTGTTCTGAAGATTTACTCATACATCTCAAAACAGAGCAGTCTACGGGAATAAAAGACACTGCTGCCTATTTCCTGACCAGGACTCACTTTGCACAGAAAACATGGACATTTTAAATGAATGGGATGCCATTCGTTTTAAGATGACGTGAACTTAAGAGGCACAGCATTGGCTTAGAAATGAGAGATCCTTGACACACACACAGCCAAAATCATCACTGCCATTATTATCAAATTAGAATTTAGGCTGGATAGGCTGGGATGTTTTTCCAGTGGAGCCGAGGAAGTTGAGAGGCAATATTTTCAAACCATGAGGGGTAGAGTTGGGTTAATGGTAGCTGTCTCTTCCCTAGGGGGAGGATTTCTAGACCAAGGACGCGTTTTTATGGTGAGAGGAGAAAGATGGAAGATAAGATGTGGGGCAAAATATTTACAGAATCTAGTTCGCCTGGGGAAACAGCTGCCAGTGGAAGTGGTTGAAGCAGGTACATCAACAACATTGAAAAGGTGTTTCAACAAATACAGGGATAGGAAAGCTTGTGAAGGATATGGGCCAAGTGCAGGGAAATGAGGTCAGTGTTGACAAACATTTTGGTCAGCATGGACCGGTTTGGGCTGAAGGGCCTGTCTCTGTGCTATAGTACTCTATGACTGGCGTCTCTTTGTCACTCTGACAGTGTTGAGTTTCCACATGAACCAGGAAAAAGTGAGGACTGCAAATGCTGGAGATCAGAGTTGAGAGTATGGTGCTGGAAAAGCACAGCAGGTCAGGCAGCACCCGAGGAGCAGGAGAATCGATGTTTCAGGCATAAGGACATCCAGATGAATATCTCACTAAATCAGGCTGAATAAAATCTGATCTCATTTGTCAACTCTGATGCAGAGGTGCAGGGGGTGGACAGGTCAGAAGTCACACAACACCAGGTGAGAATCCCAATAGATTGATTTGAACTCAAGAGCTTTCGGAGCACTGTTCCTTCATCAGGTGAAGTGATGAAGGAGCAGCACTGATGAAGGAGCAATGCTCCTAAAGCTTGGGATTTCAAATAAACCTGTTGGACTGTAACCTGGTGTCGTGTGACTTCTGACTTCTTCAACTGCGCATTCATGTTGAACTTGATGGGATACTTTATCCAACTTGGTGTAGTTAAATCATATCGCTTGGAGGGGTTCATTTGAAACCTTTCAGGAGGTGAATTCAACAAGATTGAATTATGCAAAGTTACTCAGTTCTAAACTTACATCAGGACCGGTAGTCATAGAGAGGTACAGCGCAGAAACAGATCCTTCAGTCCAACTCGTCCACGCTGACCAGATATTCTAAATTAATCTAGTCCCATTTGCTAGCACTTGGCCCAAATCCCTCTAACCCTTTCTATTCACGTCTCCAACCAAATGTCTTTTAAATTCTGTAATTCTGCCAGCCTCCTCCACTTCCTCTGGCAGCTTATTCCATACACGCACCACACTCTGCATGAAACGTTTTCCCTTTCGGTCCCTTTTAAATCTTTCCCCTCTCACTCTAAACCTATGTCCTCTAGTTCTGACAATATCCTGGTAAATCATTTCTGATGGAGATGTCAACGCTTCGGATAGAACCCTTCTTCAGTCCTGAGGGATAATATCTGAAATGCTGACTTCTCCACCTCCTGGTGCTGCCTGCCTTGTTGTGCCCAGCCTCCTGCTTGGCTATTTTAGATTCCAGCATCTGCAGTATTTTATTTTGTCTCTAACAAATGGTGGAGCAAATTCGATGGGTCAAAATGTCCTAACTTCTGCTCCAATGGTCTTAGGTTCGTGCTGGTCCTGGGCTCAATGAGCAGCAGTGCCCACTGGAAGAAATGTTCATGGAATCATACAATCACTACAGTGTGGAAACGGGCCCTTCTGCCCAACAAGTTCAGACCGACCCTTTGAAGAGTAACTCACCCAGACACATTCTCCTACCCTATCACCCTGCACTTACCCCTAACTAATGCAGCACATCTACACGTTCCTGAACACTGTGGGACTATTTAGCTTGGCCAATTCGCCCAAACATGTGCACGTTTGGACTTTGGGAAGACACTGGAACACGCAATGGAAACCCACGCAGACACTGGGGGGAGTTACATGCAAACTCCATACAGACAGTTACCCTGAGGATAGAATCAAATCTGGGTCCCTGGCGCTATGAGGCAGCAGTGCGAACCACTGAGCCACCCCCCCCAACCCCCTCCACTCCCCCAGTAGAAAACAAAAAAGCCTACCAACTCTTCCATTACCCCCACTGTCAGAAAGGGCAGGAGGTTCAGTCCTGGGGGTGACCCTCAGCAGCGTTACCGGCAGAATCTGATTGTTGGGAGCATTGGTGCCTCCGCTGGTGCTTGTTCAAACTGCAGGACATTGTGAACCTCTGCCCACACTCAGGGCAGGCAAACGGCCTCTCCCCAGTGTGGACCCGCTGGTGCGTCAGTAGACTGGAGGGGACAGCAAAGCCCTTCCCGCACTCAGGGCAGGTGAACGGCCTCTCCCCAGTGTGGACCCACCGGTGTGTCAGCAGGTGGGATGCCTGGGTAAAGTCCTTCCCGCACTCAGAGCAGCTGAAGGGCCTTTCCCCAGTGTGGACACGCTGGTGCTTCAGCAGGTCGGAAGAGCGTGTGAAGCACTTTCCGCAGACAGAGCAGGTGAATGGCCTCTCGCCGGTGTGGACCCGCCGATGGGCCAGCAGGTCAGAGGAATCGCTGAAGGCCTTCCCACATTTGGGGCAGGGGAAGGGCTTCTCACCAGTGTGGACCCGCCGGTGAATCACGAGGTGGGAGGAGCGAGTGAACACCTTCCCACAATCGGGGCAGCGGAAGGGCCTCTCCCCTGTGTGCAGCCGCTGGTGCCTTATCAGGGCGGAGGAATCATTGAAGGCCTTCCCACACTTGAGGCAGCTGAAGGGCCTCTCCCCTGTGTGCACCCGCAAGTGCCTCAGCCGGGCGGAGGAATCGCTGAAGCTCTTCCTGCACTCAGGGCAGCTGAAGGGCCTCTCCCCTGTGTGCACTCGCCGGTGCCTCAGCAGGGCAGAGGAATCACTGAAGGCCTTCCCGCACTCAGGACAGGAGAATGGCTTCTCCCTGGTGTGACTGCGCCGATGTGTCTCCAGGGCAGACGGGACACGGAAACCTTTCCCGCAGTCGCCACACTTCCATGGTTTCTCCATGGCCAAAGCTACAGTTGCACACAAACGCGTGTATGTCCCTTCCCAGCCTTGAATTCCTCTTTTCAGGCCAGTTAACTGTTTCAGGCTCCACACTCCGTGTGTTGCTGCAACACTAGGATCTCTCTTCCAGTCCCACTGATGCTGAAAACGTACTGAAACAGGAACCAATTGGATCACAGTCGAAAATTGTTGCAGTCCCGATGGATTGAGTGACTCACAAATGCTGGAGAATCAGAGTCGAAAACTGCGGGTCAGGCAGCATCCGAGGAGCAGGAGAGTTAATGGTTCAGGCATAAGCCCTTCATCTGTTGATTTTGAAACTTCATCTTCAGATCAAATACTCTGAAAAGAGATTACAAAAGTCATCACTGCCAGTCCAGGGTAGAAATTCAGAACAAGCAATTCTACTTTCTGCAGAACATTTCTTTTGTTATTCCATAAAACTGAAAGCACCATCCCACTTTTTCACTCACTCCCTCTCTCCCTCTGTTCTCACTCCATTCTAATTCTCCTGAAAGTGCTGATTCAGGATCTGACAGGGACAGAAGAGCAAAACAGTCACAACTGACACCTCTCTGAATTTTGGATACCTCCACCTGAAAATTAATATCTTCCACGACATTGGGATACTGTTGAGAGTGAGCCGGTCTGATTTTTGGAAGCAAAAATATAGTGTGTAAATTCAGGATGAACCTGCAAAGCAGCTTCTTGACAACCAATCAGACACAAAATGGTTAACGTGCCCCCACGGGGGTGGGGGAGTTTTGGAATGAGACACCAAGGCTATGACACCAGAGAGAAATTGAACAGACTGGTGTGGCAAACCAGAGTCATCTAGATATACAGCACAGAAACAGGTCCTTTGGTCCAACTGGTCTATGCTGACCAGATATCCTCACCGAATCTGGTCTAATTTGACTGCATTTGGCCCATATCCCTCTAAACCCTTCCTATTCATAAACCTATCTAGATGCCTTTTAAATGTGTCATAATTATACCAGCATCTACTACTTCCTCTGGCAGCTCTTTCCTTACACGGGCCATCTTCTGCATGAATTGCCCCTTAGGTTCCTTTTAAATCCCTCGCCTCCTCCCCGGGCCACCTCACCCTAAACCTATTACTGTATAGTTCTACACTCCCAGAGAAAAGACCTTGTCTATCCCTCTCTTTATTTATAGAATGTAAGCATCAACAGCTCAGGGCGGGGATTGGGTGGGTGGTGGGGGGGGGGTGGGGGGGTGGGGGGGGGGGGGAAGGAAGCCGAATGTGCTGGAGCCAACACGGAAGAAGACGACACAAAACCTTGAAGCTGCAATGAGGAATACTGCATGTGCTGTACTTGTACCTGTTGCTTTTATTTGTGGAATCAAGTGCATTTTAAAAATAAAAACAAACAAGATATCTATCCCTCCCCTTTCCCAATCTCCCAATGCTGTGCTGGACACACAGTGAGAGAACTGGGAGCAGGAGTTGGCCATTTGAGCCTGCACCAACACCGAACACATCATAATTGAACATGAATATACCTGCAGGCAGTGGAGACTGGGATTTCTTTCACTGGAGCAGAGGAGATTGAGAGGTGACCTTACAGAGGATTATAATATCATGAGGGGTACAGATGAGGTGAAAGGCAGGTGTCCTTTTCCTAGGGTGGGGCTTTCAAGATTAGGGAGCAAAGTTTGAAGGGGAGAGAAGAAAGATTTTAAAAAGACACGAAGAGCTCCATTTTTTTCACATAGAGAGTGGTTTGTGTGTGGAATGGGTGTCCAGAGGAAGTAGTGGATGCATGTACAGTGACAATGTTTAAAAGACATTTGGAAAAGTACATGAATAGGAAAGGTTCAGAGGTATATGGGCCAAACACAGGCAGATGGGACGAGTTGGGTTTGAGAACATAGTCAGCATAGACTAGTTGGACCGAAGGATCTGTTTCTCTGCTGTATGACCCTGTAGCTGTTCTGTACTGGTCTTAAAACCATTTTCTTGGAAATCCGAGATGGCGGTGGTTTGAGTGGTCTGCTGTGCTGGGCTCTGTGCCACACCCCCTGGTAAGGTGGACTTTTACCCCTCTCCCCACCTCATTAACCATCCGTAGGAGAAAAAAATTGCGAATATAAACTTACTGAACGTCTGGAGCTGCTATAATTGTGGTTTGACAGCTTTAGGAACAGAATGAAAGCAAATGAAGGAAAGGGGCCAAAAGGGGTGCAGCAGGTAGGGCACTCCCCAACTGCATTGGGGGTGCTTGGAGCCATTGCTCAAACTTCCAGGGCAATCCCTGTGGATTTAATGGGACAGCAGCAGCTACTCTCGGTGTTTGCCAATCTCTGAGAAAAGATTGAAGCAGCGGTGGAACCACTATCTGCCACGCTGCAAAAGCATGGACAGGAAATTCACGTGTTGGGCCGAAGAGAATAAGCAGCGGAGGAGAGGACCGTGGCATCGGAGACCGTGGCGGAGGTCTCAGGAGGAAGGATCCAAACGCTGGAAGACCAGGTTCGGATCCTTCAGGAGCAAGTGGACAACCTGGAAAACTAAAGTAGAAGAGAAATCTTACAGCTTGTGGGTCTTCCGGAACGCGAGGAAGGTGAAGACCTTATTGGATTCCTGGGGCTGGAGTTGTAGTCTGGCCTGTTGAGTGTGGAGCGGGCACACTGGATCGAAATGTGCAGGTCCGGGTCGGACCCGCAGCCCCGCGTGGTCCTAGTGTGGCTCCTGCATTATAAAGAAAACCAGTGATTGAAACAGCAAGAAGACTGGGAAGAGATCCACAGGCTCTAATGTACAAAGGATCAGAATAATATATTTTCAGGACTTCTCAGGAGCCTGGATTAAGAAAAGGGCATTTAATTAAGTTAAGAGAAAATTAAGGGATCTGAACATACAATATTCCTTGAGGTCCCTGATTGTATTGCGTTTTACTCATGGAGGGACGGTATATAATTTGATTCAGCAGAAAAGGCGAAGGACTTTGCGAATTCTCTGAATTAAAGAAATTGAGTTGGGGTGAAGGCGGGAGGGACGTCATTCCAGACAATGCTACTTTTTTGCCCCTTATTTTGTGGTTATCGGCTTTATACGTACTGCCTTGGTGTAAAACTGGAATTATTTAGTATATCGGTCAGTTAGGTATTGTCTGGGGCCTTTTTTTCACTGCTGTCCTTTTGTTTTTGGATTGGGGGTGGCTATACCTGTGTTTAAGATGTATGGAGAAGGGGTGTGGGGAGATGGGCAACCATTGTTAACTCTCAGAATGTAAATAACATGTTTTTTTCAAATATGTGAATTGCCTGGCGTTTGGGGCACAGCCTCAGTGGGAAGGAGCCAGGCTGATGGCAATGGTGGGGGTTGGGGTGGGGGGAAAGAGATCTCTACATAATTGGGGGTTATTTGAGCATTTGCTTAAGTTATATGTGGTGGTTAGATTTTTATTTATAGTAGTTTTAATAGGAGCAGTTTTTAGAATTTATAGAGTTAATGTCTTTGTTGCTCACCGCACCTCAGATAAGCTTCCTCCTCTTGGGAAACCAGAGGCTTCCCTGGATGGCCATGTCTACTGATTCGTTCAGGTGGTGCGCCTGGAATGTAAAAGGGAGCCACTCCCCCATTAAAAAGAAAGAAGGTGCTGTCAAGCCTCAGGAAGGAAAGGGTGGACACATTTAACTGTTAAGGAACATCTGAAACTGCAGCAAGGAGGTTGTGATAGGGTATTCTTCTCCTCCTTTAGCTCCAAGTGTAGAGGAGTGGCTATACTGGTAAGAAGGAATCTCCCTCTCCAGGTAATTGAGCAAATTAAGGACGAACATGGACTGTCCATCATTCTTAAAGCTCTAATACATGGTGAAGATTATGGCGTCCTGAATCTGTATTGTCCCCCCGGTGCACCCTCTTAAATTTCTAATTGATGCAGCTGCTAAATTAATGAGTCTTGGGATACGCCGCATGGTCATTGGAGAGGATTTTAATCGTCTAATAGATCCTGAGGTAGACAGAGTGCCAAGGGGCCAGGCAGGTCACCCGCGCAACCTAAGCAGTTGGTGGACATGTGCAAGGAGTTGGGATTAGTGGATGTATGGAGGCATCTCCACCCTAATAGAAGACACTTTACTTTCTCTTCCAACCCACATGAGTACCACATGGGAACTGACACTTTTTAATGCCATTGGATTGCTTGGACAGAACACTGGCTTGTGAAATTGGCAATATAGCTGTCTCAGACCATGTGCCAGTGTATTTAGATGGTAAAATCAAGAGTGGTGGAATGGATGCACAGCACTGGTGCATGGACCCATTCCTGTTAAGGGATAGCAAATTTGTTGAGTACATCACAAGAGTTCAGAGCCTTCTGGGTACCAACTTGGGTACGGCCAGTAATCCAGAAATACTGTAGGAGGCCACTAAGGCATATTTATGAGGCTTGATTATTTTTTATTCAATGACTAGAAGGACGCAGAGGAAGAAGCAACAACAGATGCTGGAGACCCGTCTGCAGATAGCTGAGGAAGTATATTATAATAGGCCTTCACTGGTCAAGCTGCAGCTCTCCGGCTGCTCCCAACTCATTGCACACACTGGGAAAAAAAAGGTCTGCTTTGCTCAACAAAGATTGTTGGAAGTTGGAGATAAGCCAGGTAGATATCTGGCCAGAAAGAAAAATGCTTCCCAATCTATTATGTCTGTTCGAGAGAAGGCTGGCACAGTTACCCGTGAGTTAAAGAAGATTAATGTTAGATTTAGGGAGTAATTTGCAGAGTTATATCGGTCGGAGGGAGATGAACATGGAGCAGTAAGAATGCAGGCCTTTTTTGAGATCCTGCACCTCCCTAGTATAAACGTGGAACAGGTTTCCTGTTGAATATGCCTATGACGATACAGGAGGTGCAGGATGCAATGAAGCACCACGGTCAGATGGATTCCCAAGTGAATTCTATAGGAATTCATAAATGTGTTGGTGAAGCCACTTCTGGGGATGTATAGCTATTCATATGTATGGGTTGTCTTCCACCCTCTCTTAGGGAGGCTAATATCTCCCTCATTATAAAGAAGGGGAAAGAGCCGGAAGAATGTGCTTCATACAGACCCATTTCACTATTGAATGTAGATTTTAAAATTCTACCCAAGACACTGGCCCTGAAGTTGGAAAAGGTGTTGTCCTGTATTGTGAAAGAAGATCAGATGGGTTTTGTTAAGGGCCATAGCTCCTCCAACAATATCAGGAGGGTACTGAACATGGTGCAGGTATGCCAGCAAAGGTTGATCCTGGGTTCGGTGGCCTCCCTAGATGCAGAAAAGGCATTTGACCAGATAGAATGGCTGTACCTGTTTGGGATCCTCAAGCGCTTTGATCTGGGGACAACCTTTGCTAGATGGGTGGTGGTGTTGTATAATGATCCTAAGGCAGCAGTCATCACAAACGGCACTAAGTCAGATAACTTTAATGCTGGGAGAGGTAGTCGAAAGGGATGTCCTCTTTCACCGCTGCTATCTACCTTGGCAATTGAGCCATTAGCTGAGGCTGAGGCTATCAGGAGGGATCCTGAAATAATAGCGCCAGGAATGGGAATGGGGGAACATAAGATTACCCTATATGCTGATGATGTCCTTCTGTTCTTGGCCAATCTGGAGGAGTCTGTTCCTCGATTGATTCAAACAATTAATTTATTTGGAAGTTTTTCAGGCTGCAGGATCAACTTTACAAAATCAGACGCCATGCTGAAGGATGGAATGCAGTTCCTGTTTAGATGGTCGTCAAAAGGGTTTTTGTATTTGGGAATTTTTATTACCCCTGCCTTCCACCAGCTGTATAAAGCTAACTATGTACAATTACTGGAGAGGATAAAGCAGGATTTACAGCGGTGGGACGGATTACCATTATCATGGTTAGGCCGAATAGCTCTGATTAAAATGAATGTTCTTCCTCGCCTGTTGTACCCCATGAGAATGCTCCTGTTGTTGCTACCCAGATGGGTATTACGGAGGCTCAATGGGTGTCTAGGTTATTTTATTTGGTGTCGCAGTCGCCCCCTAATTAAGTTTACCAAATTGCAGCTCTCACAGGGTGAGGAGGAGTGGATCTTTTGGACTTGGAGAGATATCAAATAAGCGCTTTCTTAGCATATGTGGGTGACTGGGCACGGGGGGACTTGGGGTCGATTTTGCTTGATGTTGAAGCATTGCAGTCGAGATGTCCCCGAGTTAATCTATTATTCACTGATAAGATGAAATCCGAGACTGAGCAGTGTAAGAGTACAATCATTTTAAATACAGTGAAAGCCTGAAGGACACTGAGGCAAGACAAGGGCATTTGGCTGAAGACCTCGCTGATTACCCCACAGGTGGCAGCCTAAGGATTTAACCTGAGACAATAGACTCCGGCTTTAAGTCATGGGAGAATAAGGGAATCTCCTGGAGGGAAGATTTATTTGAAGGTTAGGTCTTGATGTCATTTAGCCAGCTAAGACAGAAATATGCATTGTCTAATAGGGGCCTTTTCCGGTACTTTCAGCTAAGGGATTATATACAGAGGAAGACCACACTCCTGGCTCAGCTTTACAGGTCAAATGTGGAGTAAAGAGTACTCTGTGTACAGGCGCTCTTTCAGTTAGTACGTTGTATCATTCACAGAAGGGACATACCTTAGGAGATGTGGAGGGACTCTCTACCATGTGGAATCAGGAGTTAGGATATTTCATTAGAAGTATGGCAAGATATATGGGAAAATGTAAGGAAAATTTCAACATGTAACAAAGCACAGGGCATGCAATTGAAGATTTTACACAGGGCTTATTTGGCGCCAGAGAGGCTAGCTAGGTTCAAGAGTGGCGCATCACCAGGGTGTCCCAAATGTAACATTAGTATAGGCACTCACATACTGCTATTGGTCATGTTGTAAGATCCAGAGATACTGGAGTGCTATAGTAAGGGAGCTGAAGGACATCCTGGGGGATTGAAGTTAAAGTGAATCCGGTATTTCTTCTTCTGAGGTTGACAAATTTGCCTTCTCTTGGAGAACACAGGAACAGACTGTGTAACATTCTTACGCGCTGTGCAAGGAAGAACATTTTAATGAATTGGACATTGGAAAAACCCCCAGGGCTTATGGAGTGGCATATGCTGGTGATGGAGCATCCACCTCCAAGATGACCTCACAAATATGGTGCACCACAAAACAGTAGTTTTACAAGACGTGGCGGCCTTTTCTAAATTGTATTGATGCAGACTGATCAGCAGTATTAATTAGGACTATGGTATAGCTGTGGGAATCAGTCTGGGTGCTCATGGGGCCCTGGGAGGGCAAGGCTGGGTGAAAAGAATACAGGTGCAATAACTGGTGCTCCCATGGATGGAAGCCTTAATGGAGATGTGGTGAGTGAAATAGAATATAGTAATGTGATAGAATTCAAATTAACTTAAATTATGTTTAATTTTATTTTTATTCAATTTGATTGTAGTTTAGTTTAAGCTAAGTTTGTCCTAGTAGAATAATAGGTAGCTCATTATTAATAGTATCATAATATGACATTGTTGTACTGTTATTTTTCTGTATTTTAGTATTGTTCTTTTTTGTATATAGAGGTGTTGCGAGAGATTTGAAAAAGTTTTGAATAAAAATATATATTTTTTAATTTCTTGTCTTCCCCCATAACTATTTTTGAGATTCAAAAGTCAGATAAACTCAGCTTTGAATATATTTAATACCTCCCTAACTACAGGAAGGCACCCCCACTTTGAACTCAGTTCCTCTTGCTAATATACCACTTGCCTTGCTGATTGCTTGCTGCACCTATGTGACAACTGGCATTGACTGGAGTAGAAAGCCTGAGCAGAAGGTAGCTGCGGCACGTTTGTACATCCACACATCATTCCTGGATGAAAGGCTTTTGCCCAAAACGTTGACTGTTCTGCACCTCGCATGCTGTCTGACCAACTGTGCTTTTCCAGCGCCACAACTTTCGACTCTGATTTTCGGTACCTGCAGTCCTCACTTACTCCACATCCCAATATATCACCATTTAAATAATGTACCTGCTTTCTGTTTTTATTTCATAGGGAAGGTTATAACTTCACACTGCGTTACTACATTTACCATGTGTTTGCCAAATAAGACACATACCTGAACCAACTTTGCTGCAAGTGAAGAACTGAACACCAGAGTGAAAAAATAAAATGAGAAAGGGGGTGAGAAGAGTAAGTTGTACTCACACAAATTTGGACAGAAGAAAGAAGTTGCAGTCTGGGATGAAGTTCAATCTTCATTCATAGAGAGAGGAGCAACAACACCTTCACAAGCGCCTGATCCAACTTCCGCATTCAGACAATAGGGGGGAGGCTCTCAATGGCAGGAAGACCGCACTCCTTCCGGTCCTTCAGGGCTTCCCATTGGTCGATCAGAAGAATGTTGCGTGCCGTTTCCGCTGACAGTAAGGAGCATGCGCAGTATTTTGCTGACACCAGCGTACATGCGCAATGCTTCCTGACACCGAAAAGCATGCGCAGTGTGCCCAGTGGAGATGCTGGTCCAACTGCCAATCGGAGAGAAAAACAGGCTGGAGCCACACTTCTTTTGTTTTCCTGGGGCTCAACAGTTTATTCCTTTTGCATTTTGTCTGGCTGCTCAATCTTTGAATGTCATTTCCCCAGGGTAGAGGAAATCCAAAACTGAAGGGGCATAGGATTAGGCTGAGAGGGAAAAGGTTTAAATGGAACCGAACTGGTAACATTTCCATGCAGAGGGTGGTGTATGTATGGAATGAGCTGCCAGAGACAGTGGTCGAGGCTGGAACAATTACAACATTTAAAAGGCATCTGGATAGGAATATGAATAGGAAGGGTTGAGAGAGATATGGGCCAAATGGTGGCAAATGGATCACCAGATTAATTTAGAATATGTGGTTGGCATGCACCGAAAGGCTTGTTTCCCTGCTCTGCAACTCTATGACTCTATTTCTACTTAATCTGAACCAACTTTACAAGACGAGGACTTGGCCATTCCATCTTTACAGCCTATTCTCAACTGTGGGCTAATTGCACAGATTTCAATGCAAGTTTCAGAAAAATGGCTGCTGCTTTTTAGAAAAATAATTGAATTTGCTTTCAAACTTTACAGATGTTTTTGAAAATATCATTTTAGCGATTCTCAATGTTAAAGATCGGCCATTTTTCACACCGCCCCCTCCCATCTCCCAGGTAGAGTCATCACCATCCGCGCTCTCTGTCCTGAGAAGGGCTGATACAGTGAACGAAGAGGGTTCGAGGCACAAGAAAGGATGAGAGTGGGGGTGCGGGTAGAGAAATTGGATGGGAAACAGAGGCTAGGCGGAAGAGAGAGAGAGAAATGGACATGGGGACAGAGCATTGGAGTTAGAGAAACCCTGGGGTGCACAGGATGGGGAGCAGAGCGTTTGTCAGAGAGAGAGAGAGAATGGGGGCGCAGAGTGTGGGGAGAGAGAATGGACGTGGGTCAGTGGGTGGGGAGAGAATGGAAAGGGGCAGAGGGTGGGGGAGAAAGAGAGTAACAATGAATGTTAGGAGAGGGTGGGGGAGAGAGGGAATGGATGGAGAGCAGAGGGTGGGGGAAGAGAGAGAATGGAGGGGGCAGAGAGTGGGAGGAGAGAGAGAATGAGTGTGGGGAGAGGGACTGGATGGAGGAAGGCAGAGGGTGGATGAGAGACTGGACTGGACAGGGGGCAGAGGGTATGGAGATAGAATGGACGGAGGTGCAGAGGGTGGCATGTGTGTGAGAGGGCGGGGGGAAGCTAGGAATAGTGAGAGAGAATAGACTGGGGGCGCTGTGGGCATGATTGGATCTTGATTGAATGGGGAGTTGGTGAATGCGTCCCACCCACTCCCAGCAACCCCTTCTTTCCACATGTGCAGTGCAGATTGTTGTGAATGACGCGAGAGAGAATCTGGAGTGTGAGCGTAGTTACCCTCAGATCCTGGCATCAGCAAACCACTGCCTTTCTGTTTTAAAAACTAAATAAAGATGTGGGCAATATATTGGGAATGCCAAGATGAAACTAAGAAACTGAACCGAGAGTCAGCGCTTTCCGGTGAGGGGAGCTGGCCAAAAACAGGAGGGTGGAAGGATGAATTCGAGTTGGAATCCATTGAAAGGTGGAGGAATTGGGAAACAGAGATTTCGGGTAGGAGATAGGGAAGGCTGTTCGGTACAAACTAGAATTCTCCGATCCTATTTCCTGCCCTGCACTGACAGCAATGATCTGTTTTCTCAAGGTATTAGCAGAGGAGGATTTGCTGTTCAGGTGTGTACAAGAAATTTACTCAGGGCCTGAATATCAGCAGCGTTTGAATCTAGGAGGGGAAATTATTTCAAGCATCAACGTGACTTGAGAAGCCCCGTGATTACACGCAGCCTGCGTGGGAGTGTTCCAGGGTTCTGACTGTGCAGACAACTTTAACTCTGTAGCGAAATGTGGACTAGAGTTCTCGCCGTAGACGAGCCCTTCTTTGGATCGTTGAAGCTGCTGAGACGCAATGACCCCCGCAGCATGGAAACTCTGTGGAAGCAAATTCAATTCCCCAAACGGGCTGGAGTGTCTGGCATGAAGCTAATCCGTTCCTTCAACCCTGGAATGAAGTCAATCGATGCCTTCAATCCAAGACTGTGGGCGGCGCGGCAGCATCTCAGTGGTTAGCACCGCTGCCTCACAGTGCCAGGGACTTGAGTTTGATCCCACCCTCAGGGTGATTGTCTGTGTGGAGTTTGCATTTTCCTACCCCCCCCCCCCCCCACCCTCCCCAATCTCTGGGTGCTCTGGTTTCCTCCCAAGGTTCCAAGATGTGCAGCTTAGAGTGGATTGGGTGTTCTAAATTCAGGGATTAGCTGTGGAGGTTATTGGGTGGGATGCTCTAAGAGGGGTCAGTGTGGATTGTTGGACCAAAGGGCCTGTTTCCACAGTGTAGGGGGTTTGATGATTCCCCCAACGTGTCTGCAGCCTGGCTTCTAGCTGCATCTCTCTGAGCCGAAGGTCCACCAGCATGTGTTTTCCCTAGTTTCCAGCACCCAGAACCTCCAACTTTCTGCAAATCGAAAGGCAAGTCCCACCCTGCCCTCTCCAATGTGTGCTATGTAACTGCTTATTCAGTTTCAGTGGCCCAGCAGAGGCTGGTAGCCAAGTTCGGAACACATGAGGATGGCATCAACCAGGACCTTGGATTCCTGTCACATGACAGGTAACCTTACTTCACTGTCACGCTCTCTCACACCCACACAAAGCACACACTCTCACATTCACACAGATCCCTCTCTCAGACACACACACATATACACCCTCTCACAGGCTGATACTCTATCACTCACATACTTTATCCAGGACGCACACACTTACACATACTCTCATGCGTGCACACTTACATATAAGGCTTTGGTGTGATTTTGTATTTGCAGGTACATTGTGCGCTTTTTGAGCCAAATACAATCTACAGGCAGTCAATCCATGTGAGATTTTATAAATTCCTACTTTGGAAATAGAACCAGTCTCACTCAAGATTGGGATACAGACCTTAAGTTGTCTCGAGAATGTGTCTTCAAGCAAGTTCTGGGATTTACATATTAATGAACCAAAACCTGCAACCCATCCTAAAAGATGAAAGATTTCACAACAATCTAAGTTTGTTCTATATCATTTCTGTTGCATGAAACTGCGACCTTTTGCTATAAATTTTACTATGATCCTGCTCCACAAACATCTGATGAAGGAGCAGTGTTCCGAAAGTTAGTGCTTCCAAATAAACATGTTGGACTATAACCTGGTGTTGTACGATTTTAAACTTTGTTTCTCATGAATACATCCCACACCTCCAGGTGCTGCCAGTAAACCTTACAATGTCGATGAAATGATGCAATACCTGTAGAGATGAAAAGTTTACAATTTCTAATGATATTAGCTATTCATTCACTGCTCCTTCTGATACACGATGTTGGAAACTTAGTGCAAAAGGTTGAAAGAAATGCGCAGCTTTAAAACAAAAACCTACTGGATCTCACAGCTATCATTGACAGTCTGAGACTGGGGTTAAGTTCAAGTTACCTTTATTGCCGCCCAACTTTGTTACAGCTTCAGATCTCCTCAGCAAAAAAAAAGGTGTATGAAAAAAGCTTTTTTTAAAAAACAGCTCAAAGCTCACACACTCCTCCCAACTCCACTTCCTTTACTGTTGGTCAGCACAGAGTTGTCCCTTCATAATTGGTCCTTGGTACAGCCTTAAGCTGAAGGAAGTATTGCCTCACTCAGCAATTTCAACCTACACACTGTGTCCATTTAAGTTACTCCCATCATTTTACATGGGGGGCAGTCAAGAGTCAACCATGCTGCTGTGGGCCTGGAGTCAGGTGTACGCCAGACGGGATAAAGGATGCAGTTGAGATGACTGAGTGAATCCTTTCCTAAAAGGGACATGAGTGAATTAGATGACAGTTTCTCCCCCCAAAAATGGGTTCATTATTAGATTCAGAACTCCAAATTTCTGACCGAATTACAATCCCACCATCTGCCTCGGCGGGATTCAAACCCCAGGAATCCCCGGAATTGGGTTGATAGTCCAGTCGATAATGGCACTCAGCCGTCGCTCCTTCAATCCCCCTGCAATGGCACGTGAACTCAATTGACAATAGGTGTAGGAGTAGGCCATTCTGCTCTTCGAGCCTGCATCACCATTCATTATGATCATGGCTGATCATCCTCAATCAGCATCCTGTTCCTGCCTTATCTCCATAACCCTTGATTCCACGATCCTTGAGAGCTCTATCCAACTCTTTCTTAAACGAATCCAGACACTGGGCCTCCACTGCCTTCTGGGGCAGAGCATTCCACCCACCCACCACTCTCTGGGTGAAGAAGTTTCTTCTCATCTCTGTCCTAAATGGCCTACCCCTTACTTTTAAGCTGTGTCCTCTGGTTCAGGACATACCCATCAGTGGAAACATGTTTCCTGCCTCCAGAGTGTCAAATCATTAAATCGCTGCAATGCACAAATAGGCCATTTGGCTCATTGAATGCTATTGGTATAGGAGTTGGGAGGTCATGTTGTAGCTGTACAGGACATTGGTTCGGCCACTTTTGGATTATTGCATTCGATTCTGGTCTCCCTACGATAGGATACGAATGATGTTGTGAAACTTGAAAGTGTGCAGAAAAGATAGATAAGGATGTCGCCAGGATTGGAGGGTTTGTGGTATAAGGAGAGTCTGAATAGGATGGGGAGTGTCCCTTGAGTGTCGGAGGCTGAGGGGTGATCTTATGGACATTTATAAAATCATGAGGGGCATGGATAGGGTAAATAGGCTAGAGGAAGTGGTGGAGGCTGGTACAATTACAACATTTAAAAGGCATCTGGATGGGTGTGTGAATAGGAAAGGTTTGGTGGGATATGGGCCAAATGCTGGCAAATGGGATACTAGATTTATATAGGACATCTTATCAGCATGGATGTGTTGGATCAAAAAGTCTATTTCCGTGCTGTATATCTCTATGTCTATTTGATAAAAGATGTTTTATTTCTGTTGATGTAAATATTGTTAGGGAGAGAGAATTCCTCAAGTAGGGGATGATAAGAATCCTGGGAGACCCCTAATTCTGGTTTACTGTCTAATGAACACACTTTAAGCACCAAATGTGCATTTATGTCTAATTTTGTTTCATTTTTCTTGTTTTATTTCCTGCTCCGATTACTCTCTCAGTCTGGATGGTTGTCAGGCTCAGAATATTGTGGATTGGGCCTTGATTGACTGAATGTTTTATTGCTCTGGAAGGTGTAAAAGGGGCTCAGCAGAAAGGCAGCTGAGCCGAGAACAGACAACATCTTACTCTGTGGGAACAGGGAGAAGAGGACAGAGAAATCAGGACCTGGAATCCGAGCTCACACCACAGTACCATGTTATTAGTGCTTTGATTAGCAGTGCCAACCCTCTACCTTTACCTCGCTTCCTATTCAACTTGAATACCACGTACTCCTCAATATTCAGATCCAATCCTCGTCATCCTGAAGCCATGTCCCTGTAAGGAGTCTCAGATCATAATTATTCTCTTCAATGTGTGCCGTCAATTCATTCAGTTTTGTTACATTGCAGCACACATTTAGCCATACAGTCTTCAGTTTCAAATTTTGTGTTCTGTAGAATCCAGTTTTGATTGATTAGATTAGATTCCCTACAGTGTGGAAACAGGACCTTCGGCCCAACAAGTCCACACTGACACCCTGAAGAGTAACCCACCCAGACCCATTTCTCTCTGATTAATGAACCTAACAATATGGACAATTTAGCATGGTCATTTGACCTGACCTGCACATCTTTGGACTGGGACATTTACTTTCCGTGTCCCTTTCTATCATTCTCTGATGTTCATTTTCCACATCACTACATTGCTCACCTGCCTTGATTCGGATTGGCCATGAGAAATGCATGTTTATACATTCGCAGTAATAGAAGCAGGAGTAGGCCATTTGGTTTTTCGAGCTACTCCACCATTCATTAAGATCATGGCTCATCTATCCATCTTCTCAGCTCCTCTTACCTGCATTATCCTGACTACCCTAAATTCACCTACTATACAAAATCCCATCGAACTATGTCTTGAATATGGCTGCTTCTACTGCTTCCTTGGGCAGAGATTACCATAGATTCACCACTCTCCGGGAAAAGCAGTTCCTTCTCCTCTGTCTTAAACCTACTCTCTAATCTTGTGACCTAGTCTCACTCACCGGCAGAAACGACCAGATAGCGTGGGTCTGGGTGGCATGCTCGTTGGATGGGTCAGTGTGGACTTGATGGGATGAATGGCCTGCTTCCACGCTGTAGTGATTCTATGATTTACCGCAGTTGTGTTTGCCATGGACCGAAGCATCAGAAACTCCCACCTTCTGCAAATCGAAAGACAAGTCCCACCCTGCCCTCTTGTACGTGTGTTATCTAACTGCTTAATCATTTCTAGTGAATCCAGCCCATACCTCCCGCTGCTGCCAGTAACCTTTACAAAGCTGATGAGACAATGCAATACCTGCAGTACTGAAAATCGTAAGGCTTCTAATACTACCAGTTACTGATTCACCGCTCCCACTGATGGACAGCATTGGAAATACAATGTTGGAGGCTGAAAGAAATGAGCAGTTTAAAACAAAAACTCACCTAACCCTTCACTAGGCTCCCTGCTCAACACACTTTACTTCAATCACTTCAACTCCACATTAAAACAAATTCCCACTTTCCACCAATATCCTGAATGTCCTCACTCACTCAGTTGCTGTCTCACAAATGAAAAATTTCATTGTAGCTTCTGCTCCCAGTAAGGACGAAACATCCTTGAAAGCTGCTCTGAAAGTCCAGTCTTCACAATGACACTTCTGCTTTCCTTCAGTCCAAATTGTCCGTGCTGACCAGATATCCCAAATTAACATAGTCTCATTTGTCAGCACATAACCCATATCCCTCTCAATTCTCCCTATTACCAGATGCCTTTTAAAATGCTTTAATTATACCAGCATCCACCACTTCCTCTAGCTGCTCTTTCCATACACACAACACCCTCTGCGTAAGGAAGGTGCCTGTAAAGTTCCTTTGAAATATTTCCCCTCTCACCTCAGACCTTTGCCCTCTAGTTTTGGAAACCCCTACTCTGGGGAAAAGATTTTGGCTATTCACTCTATCCATGCTCCTTATGAGCTTCTATAAAGTCACCCCTCAGCCCCCAATGATCCAGAGAAAACAGCCCAGCCGATTCAGCCTCTTCAGATAAATCAAACCCTCCAACTTTGGTAATAGCCATGTAAATCTTTTCCAAATCCTTGCAAAAGTTCGTAACACTTTTCCTGTAGCAGCGAAACCAGAACCGAATGCAGTATTCCAAAAGTGGCCTAATCAATGTCCTGTACAGCCTCAACATGACCTCCCAACGTCTATATTGAAATGCACTGACCTATAAAAGCAAATATACCAAATACCTTTTTTGCTACCCTGTCTACCTGCGACTCCACTATGAACCAGCACTCCAAGGTATGTTTATTCAACAACACTCCCCATTAAATGTGTAGATCCTGCCCTGATCTGCCTTTCCAAAATCCATATTTCAAAATAGAGCTGAGAAACGTAGAAGCCGTGATTGAATGGTGGAGCAGATCTGATGGACTAAATGGCTTAATTTCTGCACCTATGTTGTATGGTCTCCTGCTGTCCTGGACACAGTGAGAGAATTGGAAGCAGGAATAGGTCATTTATATTTCCAGCTGGCACCAGCATTGAACAGTTCATAACTGGATATAAACATACCTGCATCTAGATGGATAGGCTGAGACTTTTTTCACTGGAGCATCAGAGATTGAGAGGTGACCTTAGAGAGGATTATAAAATCATGAGAGGTATAAATGAGGTGAACGGCAAGTATTCTTTCCCTAGTGTGGGTGTTTCAAGATTAGGGAGCAAATTTTGAAGGTGAAGAAAGAAATATTTTAAAAAGACATGAGGGGCACCTTTTTTTTTCTAAAAGATAAAGAGTAGATCGTGTGAGGAATCAATGTCCAGAGGAGTTGCTGGATGCAGGTACAGTTACAATGTTTAAAAGGCATTTGGGTAAGTACATGAATAGGAAATGTTCGGAGGGATATGGGCCAATCATTGGTAGGTGGGACCAGTTTAGTTTCAGAACACCATCAGCATGGACGTGTTCGACTGAATGGTCTGTTTCTGTGCTGTGTGACTCTGTAACTGTTCTGTACTGGTCTTAAAGCCATTTTCTTGCCTCCCCCCATAACTTCTTCGTTCTTCAAAATCACATGAACTCAGCCTTGAATAAATTCAATAACCGACCTAACTGCAGGAAGACATCCTCATTTCTGAACTCAATTCCTCTCGCTGATATACCACTTGCTTTGCTCATTGCTTGCTGCACTTTCTGACAACTGGCAGTGACTGGTGTAGAAGGACACTGAGGCCTCTTTGTCTATCCACACGTCACTCTTGATGAAGTGCTCGTGCCCGAAACGTCAACCCTCCTCCTCCTCAGTTGCTGTCTGACCTACTGTGGTTTTCCAGCGCCACAATATTCAACTCTGATACAGCACAACAGTCCAACGTTGAACACGTACACCTTAGTCCAACACGGGCACCTCCCGATCATAACAAATATTAAGCGTCCAAATGCGAATACGGGAGACAAATGCCGACGCTATTTTATTTTGCCGATTTTTTTCGCTGTGCCTCGACATTTTATTTCTTTTGCATTTTGTCTGGCTTTTCAACGTTTCTGTCCTTTCCCCAGGGTAGAGGTATTCCAAAACTAGAGGGTAAAGGCTTAGGGTGTGGGAGAAAGATTTTAAGAGATCTAAAAGACTAGGAATAGAACATTCACCCCTTACTGGGCGAAAGTGAGGACTGCAGATGCTGGAGATTAGAGTCGAGAGTGTGGAGCTGGAAAAGCACAGTCGGTCAGGCAGCATCGGAGGACCAGGAGAATTGACGTTTCGGGCAAAACCCTTCATCAGGAAATAGCCATGGGGAACTGCAGGGCTGTAGCGTAATCGAGTGAGTCTAAGTGGGATGCTGTTGGGAAGGTCGGTGTGAATGGCCTGGAATGATGATATGGTACCATTGCCTTAGCCACGTGTATATTGAGAAATGTGGGAGGAGTGGGTTCCAGTTCGTTGGACATTGACACCAGGCCTGGAGAAGGTGGCATTTGTGCCGTCTCTCTCTTCACATTCTGCCCCCCTGTCCATTTTCTCCCCATTCACTGCCCCCTGCCCATTCTCTCTCCTCACACTGCACCCTCTATTCTCCCCCCCAACGCTCTGAACCCCTGTCCATCTCCCTCCTTTCTCCACCATCACCAACGACCCCCTCATCCCCTGCACCCCCACAATCGTCCTTTCTCGTGCCTCAGCCCTCTTTGATCGCTGTATGAAGTCTTTCTCAGGGAGATAGAGAATGGATGGTGATGACTTTACCTGGGAAACACGGCATGTGGGAAATAGTTGATATTTAAAATTGAGAATAACTAAAACCGTATATTCAGAAACTTCGTTAAAGTCGGGAAGAATGTTATTTTTTCCAAAACAAAAGCTGCAAAAATCTTTCTGAAACTTGCATTGATGTATGTGCAGTTAGGCCACAACAAAGGAGAGGCTGTAAGGAGTGAATGAGTGAATAAAACACAAGTCCAACCTTGCCCTCGAGGAGAAAGTGAAAACTGCAGATGCTGGAGATCAGAGTCGAGAGCGTGGTGTTGGAAAAGCTCAGCAGGTCAGGCAGCATCCAAGGGGCGGGAGAATCGTGTTTCGTGCATAAGCACTTGGCACTCGGCCATCGTTCGTTCAATCCCCCTGCGATGGCGCGTGAACTCACTGGTGCCTCCGCAGGTGGGAGGAGCAGGTGAATCCTTTCCGGCACTTACAGCAGGTGAATGGCCTCTCTCCGGTGTGGACCCGCTGGTGGGTCAGCAGTGCAGCTGTCTGAGTGACCCCTCTCCCGCACATGGGGCACGCGAATGGCTTCTCTCCCTTGTGGACCCACTCGTGCGTCTGCAGATGGCTGATCCGACTGAAGCCCTTCCTGCACACTGAGCAGGTGAATGGCCTCTCCCGGTGTGAATGAGTCTGTGAGTTTCCAGCACGGATGGGGAAGGGAATCTTTTCCCACGGTCCCCACATTTCCACGGTTTCCCCATTGAAGGAGCTTTCCTTGTGTTACTCTGGGTTTGAAATTACCAGTCTATCCCCACCGTGACGGGTGAGAGTTTGATTCCCCTAAGCTGAGTAAATGGTTTGAAGCACTTTTCACAGTCAGCGCACTGAATCTCCCTCTCTCGGGTGTCTCAGTATTCTTCCTGCCACACCAGTGTCCAAAATCTTTCAAGCAAACAGGTCTTCTTGATTGGAATGGCTGCTGACATTCAAGTCCCAATGAATCAAGTGGCTCTGTCAGAAGTTGATGTATCATTTGCTTTCAGATTTCTTTCTGCACGTCTTCCTACAAAGAAAAATCACAAAATAAGTGATCACTGTCAGTACAGTTAAATGAACATAACATAGGTGGAAACTCCTTTAGATTGCCAGATGCCTGCTGATCACATATTATCCAGGCCACAGAAACCTGAAAACCCTCATGCAGCCAGATAGGCTTAGGTATGTATGGAGGAAAACTTCATTCCAGTGACAATAACATGGAACAAACTGCCTACAAAGATGCTGGAAATGGAGCTGAATCAAGGATATGAAAATTAGATGTTAAGGCTTCTTGAGAAAAGAAAGGCAGTAAAATTGCTGAATGCTGGCCTATTAAATAAAAAAAATTATGACAAAACAGGACGTAACTCCATTACTACATTAGAAGGTGAATAATAATTACAAAGAAACTTTTACAACAGCCAACAATATCAGATATACATCATATAGAACAAAGAACAAAGAAATTTTACAGCCCAGGAACAGGCCCTTCAAGCCTGAGCCAATCCAAATGTACTGTCTAAACCTGTTGGTCAATTCCTAAGTATTTGTATCCCTCTACTCCCCATCCACTCATGCATTTATCCAGACGCATCTTAAATGAAATTACCGTGCCTGCCTCTACCACCTCTGCTGCTAACGCGTTCCAAACGCCCACCACCCTGTGTGTGAAGTAAAACTTGTTTTCGCTTTGAATAAGTGTTGCCCTTGCCGCGTTCATTGTAATGGTAGCTCTGCCCCATCCCTGATTCAGGAAGTCGGATCTCGTTAAACGAAGCTGCTTTTTGAGAGAATTGATTGGCCGTTTCCACACAAGGCAATGTAAGAAACAAGGGCTCATACGGGATTTGAACCCGGGATCTCTCACACGTCCACACACCAAGTGGCCCGAAGCGAGAATCATGCCCCTAGACCAACGAGCCACATGCCCCAGGTGCCCTACATTTTTTTAACATGTGCCAATCCCTTAAATGCTGCTCAGATCCATGAGAATCTAACCTTTTAGTTGTGAACATGAGTAAAGAAGCAATCCTTTTCGAGGGTGCAAACTGTACACGTGCCAAACTGAGTGAATACACAAGGAAAATAGCTTTAAGAGAGATAGAAAGTATTTGAGCACCTTTGGAGTGTCTGCCCCCTCCCTGGATTCACTCCAGTTGCTACAAGTGAACAGTGTTTCACCCACCCCTACCTCCCCTCCCCCCTCGCTGCTGGAGGATGGTATATGGAAAGGGTGTGACATTGCTTTGCTCCCAGATATTGCCCAGAGAGAGGAAGTTTCACTCTGAAGCTGACAGGGCTGCATCCGCATTGTGACGTCAACAATGGAGGGCGTGCCGGACAGCTGCCCTGCAGTTGAGGCACGTGTGGAGGGGAGGGCACTTTGCAAATCCCACTCTCCTCCAAGTCAATGCAGTTTGAGTTCAAGCAAAGCAATGGGTTTAAATTTATTTTAGAAAACCTCCTTTGTGCCGTGGGAAAACTCCTGTCGCGGGAAACGCAGTATTGCAGATTCATATTAACAGAAGCAGGAGGAGAGGACCATTTGGTCAAGCCTGCTTCGTCATTCATTAAGATCACAGCTCCACCAACCTGCATTATCCCCACCACCCTTAATTCCCCTACCACGCAAAAACCCATCCAACTGTGTCTTCAATATACTTCATGAAGCTGTCTCAACTGCTCTCTTGGGCAGATAATCCCATAGAGTCTCACAGAGTGACACAGATGTACAGCACGGAAACAGACCCTTCGGTCCAACTCGTCCATGCAGCCCAGATATCCTAACCTAATCCAGTCCCATTTGACAGCACTTGGCCCACATCCCCATAAAACCTTCCTAGTCATATACACAACCAGACGCATTTTAAATGCTGTAATTATACCAGCCTCCATCATTTTCTCCAGCAGCTCATGCCGTACATGCATCACCCTCTGCGTGAAAAGGTTGCCCCTTATGTCCCTTCTATATCTTTCCCCTCCCCTCCCTAAACCTATGCCCTCTAGTCCTGGACTCCCCCATCTCAGGTAAAAGAACTTGTCGATTTGCCCTATCCATATCCCTCATGGTTTTATAAACCTCTATACGGTCACCCCTTAGCCTCTGACGCTCCAGAGAAAACAGTCTATTCAACCTCGCCCTCTAGCTCAACCCTCCAACACTGGCAACATCCTTGTAAATCTTTTCTGCACCTTTTCTAGTTTCACAACATCTTTCCAATAGGAAGCAAACCAAAATTACATGCAATATTCCAAACGTGGCCTGACCAATGTTCTGTACAGTGGCAACATGAGCTCCCAACATCTATCCTCGATGCTCTGACCAACAAAGGAAAGCACACCAAAAGCCTTCTTTACTATCCTATCTACCTGCGTTTCTACGTTTAAGGAACTATCAACCTGAACTCCCAGGTCTCTTTGTTCAGCAACACTTCCAAGGAACGTACCATTAAGTGTAAAAGTCCTGCTCTGATTTGTTTTTTCAAAATGCAGCACCTCATATTTATCTATATTAACCTCCAAAAGCCACTTCTCAGCCCATTGGCCCATGATCAAGGTCCCGTTGCAATCTGAGGTAACCTTCTTTGCTGTCCACTACACCTCCAATTTTGGTGTCATCTATAAACTTACTAACTATACCTCCTCCGTTTGCATACAAATCATTATATAAATCACAAAAAGTAGCTGACCCAGCATCAATCCTTCTGACACACCATTGGTCACAGGCCTTCAGTCTGAAAAGCAACCCTCCATCACCGCCCTCTGACTTCTGCTTTCGAGCCAATTCTGTATCCAAATGGTTAGTTATCCCTGCATTCCATGAATTCCTGAAGAAGGGCTCATGCCTGAAACATCGATTCTCCTGCTCCTTGGATCCTGCCTGACCTGCTGCGCTTTTCCAGCAACACATTTTCAGCTTCCATGAGATTAAACCTTGCTCACCAGTCTCCCATGAGGACCCTTGATGAACGCCTTCCTGAAGTCCATATAGATCACGTCTATTGCTCTGCCCTTATCAATCCACTTTGTTACTTCTTCAAAAAACTCAATCATGTTTGTGAGACATGATTTCCCAAGCTTAAAACCATGCTGACTATGCCTAGTCAATTCTTGCCTTTCCAAATACATGTAAATCCTATCTCTCAGGATTCTCTCCAACAACTTGCCCATCACGGATGTTAGGCTCACCGATCTATAGTTCCCTGGCTTTTTCTTGCCACCTTTCTTAAATACTGGCACCCCATTAGCCACCCTCTAGCCTTCCGACACCTCACCTATGACTATGGATGATACAAATATCTCAGTCAGAGTCCCAGCAATCACTTCCCTAGTTTCCCACAGAGTTCTAGGGTACTCCTGATCAGGTCCTTGGGATTTATCCACTTTTATGCATTTCAAGATATCCAGCAATTTCTCATCTGTAATATGGACATTTTTTCAACATGTCAGCATCTATTTTCTCACATTCTATATCTTCCATGCCCTTCTCCACAGTAAACACTGATGCACAATATCCGTTCAGTATTCCACGCCCCCCCCCCCATCTACTGCAGCTCCAGACAAAGGCCGCCTTGCTGATCTTTCAGTTGCCCTATTATCTCCCTTTTTTCCTTTTGTCCTTAAGGTATTTATAAAAACCCTTTGGATTATCATTAACTCTATTTGCCAAAGCTATCTCAAGCCCCCTATTTGCCCTCATGATTCCCCTCTCAAGTATGCTTGTACTGCCTTCATACTCTCACTCGATCTCTCTGTCTATACCTGACATATGCTTCCTTGTTTTTCTTAACCAAAATCTCATTCTTTCTAGTCATCCAGCATTCCCTACATATACCAGCCTTTCCTTTCACCCTAACTGAAATATACTTGTCTGGACTCTTGTTATCTCATATCTGAAGGCTTTCCATTTTCCAGCAACCTGCGAACATCTGCCCCCAATCAGCTTTTGTAGGATCTTGCTTAATACCTGAATCTTCCTCCAATTTAGAACTTCAACTTTTAGATTAGACTTAGACTTACAGTGTGGAAACAGGCCCTTCGGCCCAACAAGTCCACACCGACCCGCCGAAGCGCAACCCACCCTACATTTTACCGCTTACCTAACACTACGGGCAATTTAGCTTGGCCAATTCACCTGACCCGCACATCTTTGTGACTGTGGGAGGAAACCGGAGCACCCGGAGGAAACCCACGCAGACACGGGGAGAACGTGCAAACTCCACACAGTCAGTCGCCTGAGTCGGGAATTGAACCCGGGTCTACAGGCGCTGTGAGGCAGCAGTGCTAACCACTGTGCCACCGTGCCGCCCACTGATCTGATATATTATTTTCAATCACGATTCTAATGTTAATAGAATTGGGGTTGCTGGCCTTAGGTTTTGCACCCTCTCCAGTAGGTACATCCACATTGTGAATTAGAAAATTTCCTTGTACACAGTTAACATATTCCTCTTTTTGACAGATAGGTAAATGGGCAGGAGTTATGCCTTGGGTCCACACTTCATTCATTCCCATCAACCCTACCCCCATTCCTACCCCAATAGTCCAACGCCACTTTCCTCTGCAACTGCCGAATGTGTGACGCCAGCCCATTTACCTGTTCCCTCCTCACTATCTAAGCGCCCAAACTTACCTTCCAGGTGAAGTGGTACTTTACCTGCACTTCCCACAACCAGTCTACTGCATTTGCTGCTCACAATGTGGTCTCATCTATATTGGGGAACCGAAGCATAAACTGGGTGACTGCTGAACAGAACATCTGCGCTCTGCCTGCAAAAAAGACCCTGAGCTTCCAGCTGCCTGCCAATTCCACACCCCACCCTGTTCCCTGGCCAACATCTGTGTCTCAGGTTTGCTGTATTGTTCCAGTGAAGCTCAGCACCAGCAGAACGAAGAGCACTGGATATTCCACTTGGGGACCATACATCCCTCCGGTCCCAATATCGAATTCAATAATTCTAGGGCCTGAACTCCATAGTATCCTCGTCCCTCCCACACACACCAAGCCTTGTTATCACATCGTCTGTCATTCCACACTACTTAGCCACGAACAGTCTCCATTAACAGTTATTCACCCTCCCACGCAGATCGTTATCAACTCCTTTATCTGTCCAACAGTTCTTCCTTCGCTTTGGGCTCTGTCCTGATCTCCGCCTTCCTCCCACAATATCTCCTGCATATAAACCGACATTTTCCCAATCACCATCAGTTCTGTGGAAGGGTCACATGCTACTCCTGTTTTTTTTGTTTCTGATATACAGCATCCACAATTCTTTCAGATTTTCATTGAGAGAGAGTTGGAAATTGTTTCGAGAGACAGAAAGAGAGGGGGGAGGAACAGAACAGACATGAACTGTTGATCTCCGTTGCTACTCAAAACGTAAAATCATTGAAGTGCGATCATTTCCTTTAATCATGAATAGAGACCTCCGGCCATCAGTGAGCTTGTGGCGCAACGGTAGCGCGTCTGACTCCAGATCAGAAGGTTGCGTGTTCGAATCACGTCAGGCTCACTGAAGTCGACCATTTATGTTTCAAACCAAGGAAGGAGTATGTTTACTCCGTTTTTCTGTTGAGCCAAATCTTCTTTCCGGAAACTTTCGATCACAGGAAAGCTTTGCTATCAGTTTGATTTGTGAACACTGAATCAGGGAGGTGGTGTGCCCAGTGTTTGGGTAAATGCTCAGCTCCCCCCAGTGTGAGAAATAATAAGACAAACTGTTCATCACGGGATTTAAACACACAGCCGCTTCGTTCAGTTGGTGACAGCGCGGTGTGAATAACATTATACCGATATTTTTACAACATAATCTAGTGATTATCAGCTTTGTGTTTCAAACTATCAGGAGGTCCCAGCTCCTCCTGTCATAGCAGAGTGACAAACGAGTTCAGATAGAAATGTTTCCCACCAACAGCAAATCCTTTCCTCTCACTGGACACAGTTAAAATTATCTTTATTCAACAGAAGCAGCGGAAACTACAGTCTGACGGCCCCTCTCCACATTAACGGTGAGCCTGAATTTTATAAACGGTGTCAGTAAAATCCAATGGAGGACACTGATTTGGTTCAATCGTTTTTATTTGCCAAGCGTAATTCACCGAGAGGATGCTGCTGTGTGAGACAGCGTGGGGAATTACAGCAGGGCCTCCTGCGCATGGAACACACCGCAACTGATGTGTTTCACCTTCATCAGTTTATCCCCATCTCGGAGAAGAGAGGTTTGATGATTCGGATCATAGCAGGCCGACAGAGAACAGGAGAAGAGCACTCAGACCTTCACAAGCTTGTCACCACAGCTGGGTCATCGTGGCCCGTGGATCAGTATGGGACAGTAATCTGCATCTACTGACTGGAAGCACAGCAAATTGGAGTGCTGGTGGGACTATCACACAGGAGAAAACGGCTTCGACCTATCAACTGGAGTGGCTCCCAATGCGCAACTCCGCTCACCTCAACTGAATAACTGTAACAAATTACTCAGTGATTCAAAGGAATACTCAGTTTTGAATCTGCATAGTGGCATGGACCTTCGAGAATGATGTCAAAACACCTTCATTTCTGTGATGGAGTATCCTGTTGGGTAGAATATACCCGTTGTCAAATTTTCCACGTTCTGTTGGTCTAACTCCGATTTCACTCAGAATCACAAAATGTCTGACAGCGCAGACTGAGGCCATGCAGCCCACCTTAGCTCTGCTGGCTCAACACAATATGTAAATACGTGTCTCATTCTGTCGCCTTCTCCCTGTAAATCTGCACATTGTTACATTGAACATGTCCACCGATTTCCCTTTTGTGTCCATTGAATCTGCCTCTTTGTCACTGTCAGACAGCGACTTACTGACCCCAGTCCCTTGAAAACGGTCTTCCTAATGTCACTTTTACTTATTTTCCTGATGACTTTAAATCTCTGCCAAAACGTTCTCGATCTTTTCAGGCCTGGGAGCATTTTCACTGCATTATTTCCTCTGTCTAAAACCCTCATGACGTGGAAAACTTCAATCAGACCAGCTTTCAGCCCTCTGTTCTCCAAAGAGAGCTGCCCCAAACTTTCCAATCTCCCTTCGTTGCTGACATTCCTCAGGACGGTACCATTCACTTCAACCTGTTCAGCGCCATCTGCAATCACTTCACTTCCCCGCTTCCTGAAGTATCACCCTCAGAATTGAGCGTAATACAGGTGGAGGATTCATTCAGACTCGGATTGCACGGGCGAAAAATCTGCAATACTTGTTTTCACTTTGAGCAAGTGTTTCCCTTCGCCGTGTTCACTGCAATGGCAGCTCTGCGCCGTCCCTAATTCAGGCAGTCCGATCTTATTTAACAAAGCGGCTTTTTGAGAAAACTGACGCAGCATTTTTGCTCATGTCAATTTAAGAAATGAGGGTTCACCTGAGATTGGAACCCGGCCCCTCCCACCGTCTGTATATGCTAGAAAACCCAAAGCTAGCATCATACTCCGAGACCAACTAGCCAAGAACCATGGGCGCGCCCAGCTCCTGAAGCAACTGAGACTTGCTGAGTACGAAATACATTGTACATTGCTCCGGGAATTACAAGCAGCATAGAGTTTCAAGAACATCTGCTTCTCAATCTGTCTCCCTGCTCGCAGGACTACTGGTGGATATTGAACCATTTTGTTTCGACTTGCAAGCTGTGTCTGGTGGAAGAAGGAGCCCACTCGCTCTTCTGCTCTCTCTCTCTCTGTTTCGTGAGGCAGGAGAAGTCGGTTACACTAATGCGTAGGAAATGGGCAACTTTGAACGTGTTCCAAAGGTCCTGTTAACAGAGAGATAGGAAGATACTGTGCTGTCGGGACAGAGAGAAATGGACACCGGAGACTCTTCCCTCAGGTAAATTGATATGAGTGCATTTTTGTGCAGCCTGCTTAGTGTTCAGAATTTGTCTTGACACAGCAATCCTGCAGAGAGTCTTTTCTTACACGGGCGTTGGTTTCTTTATTGCAGGAAATGGGGCAAACCAGCAAGTCATGTGTTACACTTCACCGGTTCATTGCCATCTGAGCGAAGATGTTTCACACGAGATCAGGACACACCGACAGAGAACAGGACAAGACAACTCAGAGCTCCACAAGCGTGCCAGCACAACTGTGTAAATTTGACTTGTGTATCGATGTGACATATTTAACTTTTGAGGAAGACACACAACCCTCACAAAGAAAAGAAATCATCCTCATTTTTGTCTTCTACTTTTACAATATGACCCTCTATTTTCAGATATTAAGATAGGGATAGAAGCTGCATTCTAATAATACTTGTGGTACAGTTAACTATCTCAATGTGCTTCACGTAAACATAATGAGAATTCCTTTAAAAATCACAAGACCGGAACACAGATTAAGACAGGTGACCAAAGACTTGGTCAAAGGGGCAGGTTTCGAGCAATCTTTTAAACAGGTTCAATTTCCCAAACATCAGAGGACAAAGACGTAAAGAGCAGACACAAAATAACAAAGGATGGGAAGCAACAGTTTAGACATAATGTCACAGGATGAGTAATCCAGGGAACATGCGTTCACAATCCCACCACAGCAAGAGATGAGATGTGAATAATTCAAATCATAAATGGGGAACACAAAGTTAGTCTCAGTATGGTATCGATGGCACTGACGTTAATTGTCATAAAAATCCATGTTCACAATGTCCTTTCAGGAGGGAGCTGCAAATGTGTTGCTGGTCAAAGCACAGCAGGTTAGGCAGCATCTCAGGAATAGAGAATTCGACGTTTCGAGCATAAGCCCTTCATCAGGAATAAGAGAGAGAGAGCCAAGCAGGCTGAGATAAAAGGTAGGGAGGAGGGACTAGGGGGAGGGGCGATGGAGGTGGGATGGGTGGAAGGAGGTCAAGGTGAGGGTGATAGGCCGGAGTGGGGTGGGGGCGGAGAGGTGCCGGAGTGGGGTGGGGGCGGAGAGGTGCCGGAGTGGGGTGGGGGCGGAGAGGTTTTAGGGGAAACTGCCATCCTTATCTGATCAGACTTACATGTGACTCCAGACCCACAGCAATGTGGTTGACTCTTAAACTGCCCTCTGAATTGGCTCAAACAAGATACCTTGCAATTAGGGTTGGATAACAAATATCAACCTTGTGAAAGTGTCAGAACAGAAATTGCTGGAGAAACTCAGCCAGTCTGGCAATACCGGTGGAGAGAGAGAGAAAGAAACAGAGCCAATATCCTGCCCTGCGTCCAGAACTGTTGTGAAGAAGGGTCACAGCACTTCAAATGCTAACTCTGCTTCTCTCTCCACATGTGCTGCCATTCCTATTGAGTTTCTCCAGCAATTTATGCACTTTTGTGTTTCAGGTCTCCAGAATCTGCAGTTCTTCATTACACTGATGTAGGGAAGCTCAAATCCCATAAAAGAAAAAAGCAGAAGGGCTGGAATTACTCAGCAAGTCTGGCAGCAGCTATGGAGATAAAAACAGTTAGTTCTTCGGGTCATTGAAAGATCATACATCAGGGACAAACGTTTGGGAAGCTGCAAGAGTAAAAGGCACTAGTGTAACTTCAACATCTGGGAGAACTCTCTCAGTCATGGAGGTCAGACTGATTCAGCATTCTGGTCCTGCTCATTACTTGTTAACTTCTCAATTTGTTGTTCTTGTTATATTTCTACATGGTTGACACATTCCTATGTTTTAAAATGATATTCCAACCATACAGGAATTTTCCATGTAAGTAATCATACATTAGAGGGTTTGGAACGTGAATGTAACTTTTAAACAGAAAGTATTTATTCATACATGGAGTGTGGGCATCGCTGGCAATGCCAGCATTTATACCATCCTTAACCACCCTGTGGTTGGTTGGAAAAGTGAATGAAGGTGTCTGAGATTGTCTTGATCAGCACAGAAATCTCAAAGATGGGTCTGCTCAGGTAGAAGTACCCTTCACTCCCACAGCCAAGTCTGCATTCATTGCAATTATAGACGCCATCTAAAACTCCCAGGACAAGGACAGCATGGGATCACAATCAGAATAAAACTTCCTCTACTCTTAATTTGTAAGTGAAACTACTTCAACACTGTCCCCAACAAACACAGCCAAGACAGAGACAGCATTGGGTTAGATACAGAGTAAAACCTCCTCTACACTTCCCCATTCATATAGTTCCAAGACAATGACAGCAAAGGGTTAAATAAACTGTCGAGCGTCTTCCACTATGACTGACACTGAGTACGTTCTACACTAGTCCTCAAGGAAAATTCAGAACTGAGAATATTATCTGGAACTGAATTCACACCCCCTAATGGGAATGACAGCAACAGAAAATCATGTCGTGAAACACAGATAAAACACACACAATGTACAACAAAACTAGACTGTTATTGAGATCAAAGATATTTAAATGACAGGAAACATTGTCTCCGCAATGATCCGAATGAGTGCTGAACAACTTATTCACTTGAATAATATTCTCTGGGAATGCAATGTCCACCTCACTACTGTCTGTTCAGTTCCCCTGCTCTCGTTTAGGGCTGAGTTGCACATAGTGGCGTGGGGGGTCAAGAGGTTAGACAGTTAAGGTCAACTTAGATTGAGGGCATCCTGTGTCATGCCAGTGAGGTCGAGGGTCGCTGATTTACTCAACTTATAATCGGGGACAAGGGGATGTCAGGCTGGGCTTGTATCAGTTTGAGTTTAGAAGAAACAGATGATCTTATGGAGCCTTACAACATCTGGAGAGGACTTAATGTAAATGTAATGTCCACTCACTTCCACCCAGAGACTAGTCTCTCATTTCAGATAAGAGAGTCTTATTTTTCTCTCAAGTGTTCCCGAGTCTTTGAAATTCACTTCTTTAGAGAGCAGCATGTGGTGGTGGCACGGTGGTGAGCACTGCTGCCTCACAGCATCAGTGACCTGGGTTTGATCCCACCCTCGGGCCGACTGTGAGGAGTTTGCACATTCTCCCCTTGTGTCTGCGTGGGTTTCCTCTGGTGCTCTGGCCTCCTCCCACAGTCCAAAGGATATGCAGGTGAGGGTAGATTGACCATGGGAGGTGCAGGGTTACAGGGATAGGGTAACGAACTGAGTCTGGGGTGGGATGGTCAGTCAATGTTGACTCGATGTGCTGAATGGCCTACTTGCACGCAATTGACCTATATCAATCAATAGTGTACACTTGCTTTATGGTTACCGACATCCAATTACATTCGTGGTTTTGGTTATTTCATCTCTTACGTTATCGTATTCAACCAACTACAACATCTCGAAACTTGTGTAATTACAATATCCAATATCTTCAGAGTACTTTTTCTTCTTGTCACGACCATTATCTTGAACTCTGACGTGTGACCTCTTCATTTCTGCCAAAGTTCCTTATTTGTCCCTACATTGTCATGGTTTTACTTTGTCGAATGTCTTCCTGGCTTTTGCAGTTAACACCCTATATTCCGCCCTCGTCAACTTTTTCCCTTACAATTGTGTACTAAGAATTTCATGAAAAACCTCAGAGTGTGGTGAGACTGTGGAACTTCCTACCACAGTGAATAGTTGGGTTGGAAGACATTACAACTAAGGGTAAGCAACCTAATACAAATGAATGTCACTGTCACCAGATTCACAACAGAGTGAAATTAAAACATGCAACGTCCCTCCATTTCTCAACTGTTCTTAACCAGACTTGATGAAGAACAGACCTTGCACATCAACATAATAATTTAAACAAAAACCCAACATTGTAATTTAAACACGGTACTTTTCCAGGGCAAATTTAAAGAAGATAATCTAATTAGTAGCAATGATTTAAATCCTTTGATCAAGTCCCCCACCATCTCAGAGACAGAAACTTAAGCGGCAAATTAAGAAAGATTTTTTTTAAACTTACCAATTCAAAGAAACAGTTTCCAACAATGGATTGCCAAGCCTTCGTGCAATCCTTGGACTATGAGTTTTTCACAGATACGTAACTGAAAATCTAATTTAAAGGCCGCTACTGAATGTGAATAGACACCCCAAAGTATTTAGCTATTTCTTACAGGCTGGGATTCATTCCCAGAAAGAGCCAACAATTCTTTAACTGGACAGTAGAATCAAGAGAGAACAGTGCCTGGACTCAACAAGCAGCAATGCCTAATGGAAGCAAAGTTGGCGGCGGGGCAAGGCGAGGCAAGGGCATAAATCAAAAAAGATCACTGACTCTCCCACTGCAACACACACTGTCAGAATGCACAGGGGCTCAGTCCTGGGAGTGACCCACAGCAGTTTCATCAAGAGAACCACACTTGATGAACAGATCTTGCACACCAGAATTATAATTTAAACAAAAACAAACAATTATGAATACCACAAATTTACTAGGGCAAAATTAAACATGATAATCCAGTTAATAGCAATGATTTAAGCCCCTTGATCAAGTCCCACACCATCTCATAGACAGAAACTTAAGGCATAAATTAAGGAAGAGAATTTTAAAAATTATCAATTCAAGCAGTTTCCAACACTGGATTGCCAAGCCGTTGGGCAATCCTTCGACAATGAGTTGTTCACAGGCACATAACCATAAATTTAATTTCAAAGTCACTGCTGAATGCGAATCGACACTCTGAAGCATTCAGCTATTTCTTACAGACTGGGGCTAGTTCCCTGACAGAGCCAATAATTCTTTAACTGGACAGAAAAAAAAACTAGAGAGAACAGCTCCTGGTCTCAATGAGCAGCAACGCCCACTGGAAGCAAAGTTGCGGGGTGGGGGAGCACGACAGCATAAAACTAAAAAAATCCGACCAACTCTCCCATTATAAGCACTGTCAGATTGGGCAGGGGGTCAGTCCTTGCAGTGACCCACAGCAGTTTCACCAGCAGAATCAGATTGTTGGGAGCACTGGGGTGCCCGCTGGTGCTTCTGCAAGGTGCAGAATGATGAGAACCTCCGCCTGCACTTGGGGTAGGTGAACGGCCTCTCTCCGGTGTGGCCCCGCCTGTGTCTCAGCAGGAGGGAGGAATTGCAGAAGGTCTTCCCGAACTCTGGGCAGAGTAAGGGCCTCCCCCCGTATGGACCCGAAGGTGGGATGCCTGGGTAAACCCTTCCCGCACTTCAGACAGGAGAATGGCCTATCCTCGGTGTGGACCCGCTAGTGCCTCAGCAGGGCAGAGGTATCATTAAAGGCCTTTCCGCACTTGGAGCAGCTGAAGGGTTTTCTCCAACATGTGGACACGGCGGTGGGTCAGCAGGACGGAAGAATAGCTGAATACCTTCCTGCTTTCGGGGCAGGCGAATGGCCTCTCGCCTGTGTGGACCCGCTGGTGCCTCTGCAGAATGGAGGAACTGCTGAAGATCTTGCAGCACTTGGGACATCTGATGGGCCTCTCTCCCGTGTGGACCCCCTGGTGCTTCAACAGGCAGGAGGAATTGCTGAAGCTCTTTCCACACTCGGGGCAGGGGAAACGCCTGTTGCTCGTGTGGACCCGCTGGTGCCTCTGCAGTACAGAAGAATTGCTGAAGGCCTTCCCGCACTCAGGGCAGCTGAAGGGTCTCTCCCAAATGTGGACCCGCTGACGGCCCAGCAGGTGGCAGGAATTGCTGAAGCCCGTCCCGCACTCAGGGCAGGAGATCGGCCTCTCCCTGGTGTGACTGCGCCCATGAATCTCCAGGTCAGAAGGGAAACAGAAGCTTTTCCCACAGTCGCCACACTTCCATGGCTTCTCCAAGGGACGGGATTCCTTGGCTTTCTCCATGACCAAAGCTTCAGCTGCACACAAACGCGAGTACAGCATCTCCCTGCCGTGAATTCCTCTTCCCAGTCTGTATAACGTTTTCTGGCTCCACAATCAGAATGTTGCAACAGTCGGGTCTCTCTTCCAGTCTCACTGATGCTGAAAACGTACTGAAACAGGAACCAAAAAGCTTGGTTCCTTCTCACAGAATCAGAGTCGAAAATTGTTATAGTACCGATGGATTCAGTGACTGTCAGACACTGACGTGAAATTGAGGACTGGAGAGTCAGAGTCACAGTCAAAGTGCAATGCTGGAAAAGCACAGCAGATCAGGCAGCATCTGAGGAGCAGTAGAGTCAATGTTTCAGGCAAAGCCCTTCAGCTATTGATTTTGAAACTTCTGTCTTCAGATCTTCAAATAATCTGTAAAAAGAGATTACAAAAATCATCACTGTCAGTCCAGGTTAGAAATTCCAAACAAGCAATTCTACTTTCCGCTAAAGATTCTTTTCTTTTTCCAAAACATTTAAAGCACCATCCCACCCTCTCTCACCCCTCTATTCTCACTCCGCTCAAACTAATTCTCCCGATGGTACTGATTCAGGATCTCACAGAGACCGAAAAGTGAAAACATCAAGATAGGCATCTCTGAATTTTGGCATCTTTCACGACATCTAGGAGCGAGTAAGTCTGCTTTTGGGAAGCAAAAAAAAAGTCAATTCAGGATGAACCTTCAATGAAGCTTCTTGAGAAACCACCAGACACGAAATGGTTAACATCTGGGGAGGTGGAAGTGGGGAGCTGGAGGAAATGAGATATCACCGACACCAGACAGAAACTGAACATACAGGCATGGCAAACATTACAAGCAAGCCAGGGTCATAGAGATACACAGCACAAAAACAGGTCCTTCAGTCTAACTCATCTGTGCCGACCAGATAGCCTAAATTAATCTCGTCTCATTTACCAGTACTTGGCCCATATCCCTCTGAACTCTTCCTATTCATATACCCATCCAACTGCCTTTTAAATGTTATAATTGGAACTACACCCATCACTTCCTCCGGCAGATCATTCCTTACACTTGCCTCCCTTACACCAAACATATTACCCACCTTTTCTGGACTTCTCCCATCTCTGGGAAATGACCTTGTCTATTTACCCTATGCTTGCCTCTCATGATTCGATTAACGTCTGTAAGGTCAACCCGCAGCCTCTGGTATACCGGGGAAACAGCTCAAGTAATGCACTACGTTTAGTTGTAGCTTCACACTCACCAAACCTTCCTCCCGTGTAAAACACTGTTTCCCTCCCCCCACACTGTCCATGGGAAAAGCCAAGAGCTCTGAGATTCTGGAGTTGGGGAAATGCCACGTAGAAGTCCTACAATGTGGAAATACGCCATTCAGCCCAACAAGTCCACACTGCCTGTCCAAAGTGTAACCCATCCAGACACATTCCTCTATCCCATTATTCCACATTTACTCCTGACTAATGCACACAGAGGGCCCGTTTAGTTCGGCCAACTCACCAGAACATTTTTAGATTTTGGGAGTAAACCAGAGCACCCGGAGGAAACCCACGCAGACACGGCGGGGAGAACGTGCAGACTCCAAACAGACAGTCGCCCCAAGCCTGGAATCGAACACGGGTCCTTGGTACTATGAGGCAGTGCTAATCACTGAGCTATCGTGCTACTACTGTGGGCAGAACGAGGTGGGGACTGGGACCTTTGTTAATTGTACCACACAGTGGGTTGTTGAGTCAGGATAAATCTCACGGGATCTCGGGAGAGCTAACCAACTGGGTACAAACTTTAGAAGTGCGTTGCTGTAGATGCTGGAATGCTTCTTGAAAACAACCAATGATGGAGATCACAGTTGGTCAGGCAGCGCTGTGCTACTCTATGACTGGATAGTGTGGATGTAGAGATGATGTTTCCACTCGGAGAAGGGTTGAGGATGCCAAGTCATTGAGGGCATTTAATACAGAGATTGGTTCTTGATTAGGAAGGGGTCAAGGGTTATGAGGAGACGGCAGCAGAATGGGATGGAGAAACATATCAGCCGTGATCGACAGGTGGAGCAGACTCGATGGGCCAAATGGCCTCATCCTGCTCCTGTATATTATGGTCTTAAAGCTGGGCAGATGACTTAAGGGGTTCTCACAAACTATTTCAGAATCCTGAAGAGGAGTTGTTGGACTCGAAACTTTAACTCTGCTTTCTCTCCACAGATGCTTCCAGTCCTGCTGAGTTTTTCCAGTGTTCTCAGTTTTTGTTTCAGATTTCCAGCATCCACAGTTCTTTGTCTTATTTATCACAGTCATTTCTTGCTCTTCCCAAGTGTTTGGAACTTCATCTCCCTGATCAACAAACTGTTCACTTACCGTAGAAATGACCACTACCTCCTTATCAGAGTAGATCACTTTGTTGCAAAATGATTGCCCAATTCTGTGACCAAAATAATTGCATTCGTAATTACTTACACCAGGGACTCTCAATATCTCAGGCAAGAACACAGCCAGATTGTTTCAGACAGTACATTTATGTGATTTGATACAATTCCTTATTCCCTACTTTACCAGGATGTTGCTGGGAATGGAGGGTTTGAGTTAAGAAGAAGCTGGGACATTTTTCCAACGGAGCCTAGCAAGTTGACAGATAACTTTATAGAGGTTTTTAAAATCAGGAGAGGTATAGATAAGGTGTCATTTTCAGGAGGCTCAGAATATTTTATTGCCCCAGAAGGTGTAAAAGTGGGTCAAAGCTTCAGCAGAAATCAAGCAGAGCTGAGAACAGACAACATCCAGCTCTGTGGGAACAGGGAGATCAGCTGACAGAGAAATCAGGACCTGACATCCGAGCTGACATCAGACTACCGTGTTATCAGTGTTTTGATTAGCAGTGCCCATCCTCTACCGTTACTGAGCTTCCCACTCGTCTTGGATGCCACGTATCACCTCGATATTCCGGATCCAATCCTTATCATTCTGAAGCGATATCTCTGTAAGGAGTCTCAGATCAGAATTATTCTCTTCAACATGTGCAGTCAATTAATTCGCTTTTGGTACAATGCAGCACACATTCACATACTGAGCTTTTAGTTTTAATTTTTGTGATGGTTAGAATCCAGTTTTGATTGCTAGTACATTTATTCTCCTTGTCCCTTTCTCTCATTCTCTGATGTTTATTTTCCACATCACTCCATTTCTCACCGGCCTTGATTTGGATTCGCCATGTTAAATTGCCCAGTGTCCAGGGTTGTGCAGGTTAGGTGGGTTAGACATGGGAAACGTAGGGTTATCGTTTCAAAGTAATAGAAGCAGTAGGCCATTTGGCCCATCGACCCTGCTCCGCCATTCATTAAAATCATGGCTGATCTATCAATCACCTCAGCTCCTCCTACTTGCATTATCCCAACTACACTTAATTCCCCTACCACGCAAAAACCCATGCAACAGGGTCTTAATGAAGCTGCTTTTACTGCTTCCTTGGGCACAGAATTCCATAGATGCACCGACCTCTGGGAAAACCAGCTCCTCCTCATTTCTGTCCGAATTCTACTCCCCCCTAATCTTGCAGCCCAGTCTCAACCGCCAGCAGAAAAGACCTGATGGGATGGTGATGGTGGAATGGTTGGGAGGTGTGTCTCGTTGGTGTATTTTTGGAGGGCTCCGTGTGGACTCGATGGCCTGAATGGCCTGCTTCCACACTGTAGGGATTCAATGATATACTGCAGTTATGTTTGCCCCAGATCACAGCACCCAGAATGCCCCATCTTCCACAAATCGAAAGACAAATCCCACCCTGCCCTCTTGTATGTGTATTATCTAAATGCTTAATCATTTCTAGTGAATACAGCCCACACCTCCCACTGCTGCCAGCGACCTTTACAGTGCTGATGAAACAATGCAATACCTGCAGTACTGAAAATAGTAAGGCTTCTAACGATACCAGTTACTGATTCACTGCACCTTCTGATTGACAGCATTGGAAATGCAATGTTGGAGCCTGACAGAAATGAGCAGTTTAAACAAAAACCGACCTAACCCTTCACTAGGCTCCCCGCTCAGCACACTGTACTTACTGCCGGTAAACCTTAAAACACTACATCCCCACAGTGCAATGAATTCCCACTTTCTAACAAAGTCCTGGATGTCACTCACTCAGCTGCTATCTTACAAAAAAAAATGAAGATTTATGCTCCTTGTAAGGGCAAAACATCTTTGAAAGCTGCTTCTGAAAGTCCACTCTTCACAGCGACATTTTTGCTTTCACCAAAGATCATTAGAGTCATGCAGTACGAAAACAGACCCTTCGTCCAACTCGTCTGTGCGAAACAGATATCCAAAATTAATCTCGTCCCATTTGCCAGCATTTGGCCCATAACCCTCTAAACCCTTCTTATTCATATACCCATCCAGATGCCTTTAAATATTGTAATTGTACCAGCCTCCACCATTTCCTCTGGCAGCACGTTCCATGCACACATCATCCTCTGCATGAAAATGCTGCCCCTCAGGTCCGTTTAAAGTCTTCCACCCCCCTCCCCTCACCTCAAACTTATACTCTCTACTTTAGCACTCCCATATCCTGGGGAAACGATCTCCGTTATTCACCCTATACATGCCCCTTATTAACTTCGAATGGTCACAGACGCTCCAGGGAATACAGCCCCAGCCGATTCAGCCTCTCCCTGTAGCTCAAACCCTCTAACTCTGGCAACAACTTCCTAAATCTTTTCCGAACCCTTTCACTTTTCATAACACCTTTCCGACAGCATAACACCTTTCCGACAGCAGGGAAACCAGAACTGAGCGCGGTATTCCAAAAGTGGCCTTTCCAGTGTCCTGTGCATCCACAACGTTACCTCCAAACTCCTATAACTCAGTGTTCTGACCAAGAAAGGAAAGCGTACCAACGCCTTCCTTGCTATCCTATCTACTTGCAACTCCACTTTCAAGGAACTATGAACCTGCTTTGCAAGGTTTCTTTGTTCATCAACACTCCCCAGGAATTTACCATTAACCACATAGGTCCTGCCCTGATTTGCTTCATCAAAATGCAACAGCTCATATTTGTCTAAATTAAACTCCATCCGCCACTCCTTGGCCCATCGGCTCATCTGATCAATTGCAATTTATGTCAAACTTTCTTTCCTCTCTTATTCCCTCAAAGCTGAAAATCTCCATCCTACTCACTCTCCCTCCATTCTCACTTTGTTGAACCTAATCCCTGCTGTCCTCATCCTGAAGGGTCTGGTTCATGCTGATTAATAGGCCCACACTCGGGGGGATCTAACTGAAACGTACAGAATATTGAACAGCCTGGACAGAGTGGACATTGGGAAGATGTTTTCATTGGGAGGAGAGACTAATACCCATGGGCATAGCCTCAGCATAAAGGGAGAATGGGGATTAGGAGAAATTTCTTTAGCCAGAGGGTGGTGAATCTATGGAATTAATTGTCACAGAAAGCTGTGGAGGCCAGGTCACTGAGTATGTTTAACACTGGGATGGAGTATCAGAGGTTGAGAGTTGCGGGGAGAAATTGGGAGAATGGGGCTGAGAAATGCAACAGCCAGGATTAATTGGGAGCAGGAGTAAACCACATGATCTTTCCAGCCTGCACCAGCATTGAACACGTCATAACTGGATATGAATATACCTACATCTAGGGTGGATAGGCTGGAACTTTTCTCACTGGAACATAGGAGATTGAGAGGTGACCTTGTCGAGGATTATAAAATCATGAGGGATACGGATGAGGTGAACAACAGGTGTCCTTTCCCTCAGCTGGGGGTTTCAGGATCAGGGAAGCAAATATTTTGAGGTGAGTAGAGAAAGATTTTATAAAGACAGGACAAGGGTTTTTTTTTAAGAGAGTGGTCTGACTGCAGAATGAATGACCAGAGAAAGTCATCGAGTCATAAAGATGTACAGCACAGAAACAAACTGTTTGGTCCAACTTGTCCATGCCGACCAACTATCCCAACCCAATCTTGTCCCACCTGACAGCACACGGCCCCATATCCCTCCAAATCTTTACTATTCATATACCTCGCCAAATGCCTTTTAAATGTTGCAATCGTACTAGACTTCACCACTTCCCCTGGCAGTTCATTCAAAAAACGCACCATCCTCTGCGTGAAAAAGATGCCCCTTAGATCTTTTTTGCATCTTTCCCCTCTAACGCTAAACCCATGCTCTCTCGTTCTGGATTCCCCAACCCCAGGGAAAAGACTTTGTCTATTTATCATATCCATGCCCTTCATGATTTTATACATGCACAGTTACAACGTTTAAAAGACATTTGGACAAGTACATGAATATGAAAAATTCGAAGGTTTATGGGTCAAACACTGGTAGGTGGGACGAGTTTAGTTTGAGGATATACTCAGCATGGAGTTTAGTTTGAGGATATACTCAGCATGGATGAAGGGTCTGTTCAGTGCTGTCTGACTCTGTGACTGACCTGTACTAGCCTTAGAACCATTTTCTTACCTCCCCCCAAAACCATCCACTTCTTTGTTGTTCAAAACTCAGATGAACTTAGCCTTGAATATGTTCAATGACCCCACTTCTGAACTCAATTACTCTTCGTAATATATCACTTGCCTTGCTCATTGCCTGCTGCATCTGCCCGACAACTGGCATTGACTGGAGGGTCTCTGAGACCCCTTTGTACATCCTTACATCATTCCTGGTGAAGGGCTGGTGCCCAAAACTCACTGTCCTGCTCCTCAGATGCTGCCTGATCTATTGCGCTTTTCCAATGCCACATTTTTCGACTTTCACCTCTTGTCCTCACTTTCTCCACATTCCAATATATCACCATTTAAACAATTCACTGATTTTGTTTTTAAAAAAATCCAAACACTCCATCCCTGGGTGGTTTCGAACAACCAACCTTTTGGTTAACAGCCAAACGCGCTGACCAATTACGCCACAGAGACAGGTACCAGCACTAGCCCCGCAGTCTCTTTGAGGAAGCTACTATTCAATTCATAATTCAACTTGCCCCGCCCAGAATTACCTTTGTCTTCTTTCAGTTTTTCTTTTCCATAATAAAGCCTTGGACATTCATTGTGGAGACATGTGGACAGTCTGATCCCACCATCTGCAGGCACATCCATGTCACGAGGAATTAGCTCTCCTACATCGGGGCCATTGCCCTCCGAGCCTTTCAGTGTTTTGCCTCTTACCAAATTTTCTCATTGGCCCCGAGCCACATTGCAGCACTGCACTTGCCATGTGTTTGCCAATTGAGAAACAGACCTGGACCAAATTCGGGAAGAGGCAAATCACTGAGTTCTGAACAAAAACCGTAGCACACTCAAAACATCGGCTTTGTTTACCTTTCCACAGATGCTGCTCGACCCGTTGGCTTTCTGCAGTATTCGCTGTGCTTGTTCTACACAAATGTTGCTTTCCATTAAAGAACTTCAAACCCTGTCCTCTGGTAACTGATCCTGGTCAGTGGTAATAGGTTCTTCTGATCATTAACCTGCCCAGTCCCACCACTTCTTCTCCCATCATTGCCAACAGCCCCTAGAAATCTCCAGTTAACCTTCTTTGTTTCAAAGAGAACATTCCCAAATTGGGAATGTCTCAACAAAATGGAAATTCCTCATCCCTGGACATGATGCAAGTGTTACAATAGGGAGGAGATTTTGGCAGAATATTGTCAGTTAGCAGGTGGAATAATTTTCAGGAAGTAAAAGAGAAATCCCAGTCTCCAGCTTTGTGAAGCTTTAGAAACTCTTTGGGAAGTGGAATTAGAGGAGAATGAAGGATGAACTGTCCGACTGAGCAGAGACAGTCCAGACACCGTCCACTTGTTTAAGAGGCCGGGAGATTGACTCTGATATTCTCAGGACATGAACTGATCTGAGACATTGAAAGAATTCTCTGCATATCAGGAATTCAAACCCCTTCACAGCTGGGGGTCAATGAGAAAATTCGGTAAGAGGCAAAACACTGAAACGCTCGGAGGGCGATGGCCCCGGTGTAGGTGGGATAGTTCCTTGTGACATGGATGTGCCTGCAGGTGGTGGGATCAGACTATCCCCGGTGGCTCCACAGTGAATGTCCAAGGCTTTATTATGGAAAAGTAAAACTAATAGAAGACAATGGTAATTCTGGGCGGGGCAGGCTGAATTATGAATTGAACAGTAGCTTCCTCAAACAGACTGCGGGGGTGGGGCGTCCAATTCTGTCTCTGTGGCTCAATAAATCAGTGCGTTCGGCTGTTAATCGAAAGGCTGGTGGTTCCAGACCAGCGAGGGACAGGGTGTTGTGTGTTCCTCGCTCCTACCGCTGCGAATTTCGCGTTTTTAATGGTGTCAGGAAAATGTTTCCCAAACGGAAATCTTCTCCACTGAGGAAGGACAAAGGAGTTTCTGAACTGATTGAATTTCTAACGTAAAGGACTACGGATGCTGAGAATCCAAGACAGAAACAGAAACTGCTGGAGAAACTCAGCGGGTTTGGCTGTACCTGGGGAAGGCAAAAAAAGTTCTGAAATGTTGTCTCTGATTCTCTTTCCACGGATGCTGCCTGACCTGCTGAGTTGCTCCTGCAATTTCTGTTGTTGTTTTTAACTGAATGTCCATTTCATCTTTCGGGATGAAACATCCAGACTCGCCATGTGCAGATATTTAACACTTTCGAAACCTGTGAAGTGATTGGTTTCAAACAAACTCTGCAATGATTCACTCTTTCTCAGCTCCACAGGCAGAGAGACCTAGGAAATGAAGCTGTCAGTGTGGTTCTGTATTGGTGGGCCGAGTGGTTAATGCGATGGACATGAAATCCATTGTGGTTTCCCCACGCAGGTGTGCACCCTGCCGACTACAGTTGAGAAACGTCGTCAAAAGGAAAGGGAGATTGCTCCACGGTTTTTTAAGATACAAATCAGTGGAGGAGTTGAAATATTTCAATCACATTGGGACTGGTCGGGAATCTGCAACCCACTGCCTGTCAGGGTGGAACAAGCAGATACCCGCAGAGCTGCTTTTGAGGCTATGTGCCAAGTGTTTGGAAATGAGACTTGAACAGTGAGGGGCTGGAAATCGAGATCGAAATGAAGCAGGCACCTGAGGACAAGGGTGTTTTATTTGTCAGTGAAAGATACTGTTTCACAAAGTTGGGACTGTGGAAGGGAATCAGTGACGCTGATTATCTTTGGTTGTTGACCTTGTGACTGTTCCCATTGCTGCACATGTCCGTGTTAACGTCAGAATTCTGCAGCATGGCAGCGTCAGGCACGCACAGGGCCGGGCGCAATGGTTGACGCATCTGTCTCCACCTGCCTGTTTGAAATGCAGCTCACAGCTTCTTCACACACCCCAATTAATCTTTCTCATTGTCCTGAAGCCGGTATACTGTTTGAATTCCTGATCTGCAGGAACAAGACTCTTTTCACTGTCTCGCGTCAGTCAGTGTTCCTGAGAACATCAGTCAAGTCACAGCGTTGTCAGATGAGGGGAAGCTGAAATAGCCCCACACGCTGCTCACGAGCACATTTCACTTTCCCCAACTCACCGCCCCAACCACTGCGGCTCCTGGGAATGGAAAGGTAACAAACACCAAAACCCAGTCTCAGCTTTGTAAATCTTCAAAAAATAAGAAAACTGCTCATCCCTTCGGATCTTCTATCCTGGGCTGACAGCGTTTATTTTAAACGGCTGTCCAGTCAGTGCCGATTCGTTTTGGCTGAAAAAAAATCTTTATTATCTCATCCCAGCATTTCTTGCCACAGAGAACTGTGCGGCAGAGTTCATGCATATATTTTCTTGGATGGTATTTTGGGAATAACATGCGTTTGCGGGTTGTTTTTATCAGGTATTTCAGGTTCATTAGCAGCTGTTTAAGTGCGTTGGTAGATTTGTGGGCTACCATGATGCTGAGAGGGTTGAGTTGTCTGGACATCATTTCCCAGATGTCTTTAATGTAAAGTAATGTGGCTAGGGTTTCTGCAGACGTTGTGTCAGTTTGTTGATGTGAAATCGGCACACTGGGTTTATTGTGTAGGCAAAAGTGAGGACTGGAGATGCTGGAAACCAGAGTTAAGATCAGAGTGGTGCTGGAAAAGCACAGCAGCTCAGACAGCTTCCGAGGAGCAGGAAAATCGACGTTTTGGGCAATAAAACTTCATCAGCGACAGGACGTCTCCAGGGTGGAGGAATAAATTGAGGGGGTGCTGGGCCGAAGGTAGCGAAGAGTACAATAGATGAATGGAGGAGGGGATGAAGGTGAGAGTTCAGAGAGAAGGGTGGAGCGGATAGGTGGTCAGGGAGATTGGCAGGTAGGACAGGTTAGCTGTAAGGTTGGACCTGAGGTAAGGTGGGGGGAGGGAACATGAGGAAACTGGTAAAGTCCACATTGATGTCCAGGGGTTGAAGTTATCCGAGGTGGAACCGGGTGGGGAGGGAGCGGCGATGGAGGAGGCCCAGGACCTGCATGTCCTGGACAGGGTGAAATGGCTCGTTGAAATAGCATCCTGATGCAGATTTGTTGGGATGATTGCTTCTGCAGCTTAAATACTTGGTTCGCGCGTGTTGTTTTCCTGAAGACGCTGTTTTGAATTTACCATTGACTGTTCGCTCTACTGTGACATCTAGAACAACAGCACTTCGTTGTTGTTCTCCTCTTTTGTGAATTTTATGCCAGTAAGGAGATTTTAATGGTGTTGTAGGTTACCTCTAAGTTGTTCCATTATCTCTGCATTATTGCTTCTGTTAGGAATCCTGGTATTGGTGGTTTCATGGGTGTTCCGTTGATTTGTTTGTTAGTCTTGTTACTGAATAGGAAGTGGGAGCTAAGGCACAGCTCCACGAGCTTGACAGTGTTATCTTTGCTGATGATTTCGGTGCTGTTTCGTGTTTGTGTCTTTGGTTCTTCAAGTAGTGTCTTCAGAGTTCTTTGGTCACGTTGATGTTAATGGATGTGAACAGGGCTGTATGTCAAAGGACAGCATTATTCCATTCTCTTCTATCTTGGTGTCTTTGGTGTTCAAGAATTCTTGGATGGAGTAACTGGAGTGGCGGGAATCTTCAACTTGGTGTTTTCGTTTTCAGTGGAGGTCTTTGACTAGTCTGTATATTGGTGTTCCAAGTGGTGAGACTGTGGCTTGAGGGGGACTCCTGGTTTGAAGAGAAGGAGAACAGCAACAAAGTGCTATTCTTAGATGTCACAGTAGAGCGAACAGTCAATGGGGAACTTCAAACTAGCGTCTACAGAAAAACAACACACACAAACCAAATACTTAACCGCAGAAGCAATCATCCCAACACCCACAAACGAGTGAACAATCCTCACTCTCTCCGCGGAGCAGGTAAGGGCTGTTTGGCAGTGTCTGTTTGTAGACACGGTCACGTTTGTTTGACGGTTTAAATTATAGGTTTTTTTTAGAAAAAGCGCGGAGCAGACCCGGAAGCTGGTGTAGCGCAAACTTACCTGGGTAGGTTGTTTTTCCTATAAAGGCGCGCAGGAGAGTCCCAGAGATGTGACTTGACTCTCCAGTCTCCCCAATGTTATAGAGATCGCATCGGGAGCAATGGATACAAAAAAATTACATTGATGGATGTACCGGTGAAAGTCTTCTTACTACCGCAGCCCGGATTTGATTCCCGGGCAGCGAGGCCATTTTCAGTAAAAGTAAAAAGTAAGGATGTATGTCTCCCTGGTCGTCTAGTGGTTAGGATTCGCCGCTTTCACTTCCGCGGCCCGGGTTCGATTCCCGGTCAGAGAAGCGGTTTTCAGCGGGTTTACGGGCCATCCATTATTCTCAAATGCGCTGTGCAGTTGCTTATTGATCTTCGTCGTTCTTAGGTGCTGCCGTGTGAAGTAGCTCGTTAAAATAACATCCTGATGCAGGTTTGTTTGTATGCGTTGGGATATTGCTTCTGCAGCTTAAGGACTTGGTTCGCATGTATTGTTTTCCTGTAGACGCTGTTTTGAATTTACCATTGACTGTTCGCTCTACTGTGACATCTAGAACAACAACACTTTGTTGTTGTTCTCCTCTTTTGTGAATTTTATGCCAGTAAGGAGATTGTTGATGGCGTTGTAGGTTTCCTCTAAGTTGTTCCATTATCTCTGCATTATTCCTTCTGTTAGGAATCCTGATATCGGTGGTTTCATGGGTGCTCCGTTGATTTGTTTGTTAGTCTTGTTACTGAATAGGAAGTGGGAGCTAAGGCACAGCTCCACGAGCTTGACAGTGTTATCTTTGCTGATGACGTTGGTGCTGTTTGGTGTTTGTGTCTTTGGTTCGTCAAGTAGTGTCTTCAGTTTTCTTTGGTCACGTTGATGTTAATGGATGTGAACAGGGCTGTATGTCAAAGGACAGTATTATTCCATCCTCTTTTATCTTGTTGTCTTTGGTGTTCAAAAATTCTTGGATGGAGTAACTGGAGTGGCGTGAGTCTTCGACTTGGTGTTTTCGTTTTCAGTGGAGGTCTTTGACTAGTCTGTATATTGGTGTTCCAAGTGGTGAGACTGTGGCCTGAGGGGGGCTCCTGGTTTGAAGAGGAGGAGGACAACAACAAAGTGCCATTCCTAGATGTCACAGTAGAGCGAACAGTCAATGGGGAACTTCAAACGAGCGTCGACAGGAAAACAACACACGCAAACCAAATACTTAACCGCAGAAGCAATCATCCCAACACCCACACACGAGTGAACAATCCTCACTCTCTCCGCAGAGCAGGTAAGGGCTGTTTTGCAGTGTCTGTTTGTAGACACGGTCACGTTTGTTTAGCGGTTTAAATTTAAAAGTTTTTTTTAAAAAGCGCGGAGCGGACCCGGAAGCTGCTGTAGCGCAAACTTACCTGGGTAGGTTTGTTTTTCCTATACAGGTGCGCAGGAGACCCCTGAAAATTCATCAGCGCAGTCACACCAGGGAGAGACCATTCTCCTGCCCCCAGTGCGGGAACAGCTTCACCCACTCCTCCCACTTGCTGGCACACCAGCGTGTCCACACCGGGGAGAGACCCTTCCCCTGCTTTAATTGTGTGAAGGCCTTCAGCAAATCCTCTGACCGACTGAAGCACCAGCGGGTCCACATGGGGGTAGGCCATTCAGTTGCCCCGAGTGCGGGAAGGCCTTTAGCGATTCCTCTGCCCTGCTGAGGCACCAGCGGGTCCACACTGGGGAGAGGCCATTTGCCTGCCATGAGTGTGGGGAGGGCTTTACCCAGCCCTCCCAAATGCTGACCCACCGGCCCGTCCACCCGGGGGAGAAGCCGTTCTCCTGCTTAGTGTGCAGGAAGGGCTTTGCTGTCTCCTACAACCTCGTGGCCCCACCAGCGGGTCCACACGGGGGAGAGACCGTTCTCCTGCCCAGAGTGCGAGAAACGCTTTAACCGCTCCTCCAACATACTGACCCACCGGAGGGTCCACACGGGAGAGTGGCTGTTCAATTGCCCTGAGTGCATGAAGGGCTTCAGCAATTCTTGTGCTCTGCTGACCCACCAGCGGGGCCATACAGAGGAGAGGCCACTCAGCTGCCCTGAGTGTGGCAAGAGGTTCACATATTCCAGCAACTTGTGAACACACCAGCGGTGGCACCGGTGCTCCCAACAATCAGATTCCGCCAGTGACACTACTGTGGACTAAACCTTCTGCCCCAGTCTGACAATGGGTGCAGTGGGAAAGTTGGTGGACTTTTTAAAAATGAAAATTTCTGGACTGCACATTGCCTCGCACCCCAATTGCAACCCCACGGTATGTGGTTTGCACAGCTTCCTCATAGAGCCATGGACCGGGTTTGATACTACTCTTGGCGTGACTGTCTGTGTGGAGTTTTTACGTTGTCCTGCCTTGACTGCGTGGGTTTCCTTAGGGTGTTCCAGTTTGCTCCCACAATACAAAGATGTACAATTTAGGGTGAGTTAGCCGAGCTAAATTGTCCATAGTGTTCAGGGATATGTAAGTGTGGTGCACTCGTCAGGGGTAAATGTAGACTGGTCAAGAGTGTGGTGCTGGAAAAGCACAGCAGGTCAGGCAGCATCTGAGGCGCAGGAGAATCGATGTTTTGGGCATGAGTCCTTCATCAGGAATGATTCCTGAAACATTGATTCTCCTGCTCTTCGGATGCTGCGTGATCTGCTGTACTTTTTAAGCACCACTCTCGACTCTGATCTCCAGCATATGCAGTCCTCACTTTCTCCAAATAAATGTAAAGTAATAGGGTTAAGAGAATGGGTCTGGGTGGGTAACTCTATGGAGGGTTGGTGTTGCCTTGTTGGGCCAAAGGGCCTGTTTACATTCTGTAGGGATTCTGTGATTCCATAAACTTTGCTTCTAGTTGGCGACACTCCTCGGAGTCTGGGACTGCACGTTCCCACTGAAACGATCCGCAGAAAGGTAAGACCACTGGAGCAGACATTAGGCCATTCAGCCAACTGAGTCTGCGCCGCCATTTGTTAGAAACAAATAAATTGCGGTTGCTGGAATCCAAAGTAAGCAAGCAGGAGGCTGGGAGAATGCAGCAAGCCAGGTAGCATTAGGAGGTGAAGTTAGCGTTTCCGGTATTACCCCTCCTTCAGGACTGAAGAAGGGCTCTTCCCAAAACATTGACTTGTTTATCAGAAACAAATTACCAGGATGTTGCCGGGTGTTGGAGGGTTTGAGCTGCAGGGAGAGGCTATTTGGCTGGGTGAGAGATTTAAAAGGGACGTAAGGGGCAATGTTTTCATGCAGAGGGTAGTGCGTGTATGGGATGAGTTGCCAGAGAAAGTAGAGGCTGGTACAATTATACCAATTAGAAGGCATCTGGTTTCGGACATGAACAGGAAGGGTTAAGAAGGACATGGGCCAAATACTGACAAATGGGACCAAATTAATTTAGGATGTCTTGTCAGCATCGATGAGTTGGACCGAAGGGTCTGTTTCCGTGCTGTACATCTTTCTGTCTACCTGTCCTGATGTAAGTTTTAAAATGGAGTCCAAGTAACTTTGAATTGCTCAGTCTTGTTGAACTCACTTCTTGAAAGGGTTCAAATTAATCCCTCCAAGTGATACTGTTTGAAAATGCCGTGTTGGGCAAAATATCCCATTAAGTTCGACGCAAACCTACAGCTGAAGACATCAGAAGTCACACAACTTCGGGTTGTGAGTTCATGGCGGGTTGTGAGTTCATGGAATGCCCTGCCAGTAGCAGTGGTGAACTCTCCTTCTTTATGGTCATTTAAGCGGGCATTGGATAGGCATTTGGAAGTTATTGGGCTAGTGTAGGTTAGGTAGGATTCGGTCGGCGCAACATCGAGGGCCGAAGGGCCTGTACTGCGCTGTATCTTTCTATGTTCTATGTACAACACCAGGTTACTGACCAATAGGTTTATTTGAAATCACAAGTTTTAGGAGCATTGCTCCTTCTTCAATGTTGCTTCTTCGTCACTTCACTGACAAAGGAGCAGTGCTCTGAAATCTCGTGAGTTCAAATAAACCTGTTGGACGCTAACCTGGTGCCATTTGACTTCTGCCCTTGTCCAGCCCAATCCAACACCAGCACGTCCACATCAGAGTTGACTAATGAGATCAGATTTTATTCAGTGTGATTAAGTGAGATGCTCATCTGAAAACTCAAAACTGTTGGAGAGACAAAGAGACACGAGTCAGAGTGCAACAGCACGGAGACAGGCCCATCGGTTCAAACTGGTCCATGCCGACCAAAACATCCATCAACAGTAACCCCATTTCCTTGCACTTGGCCACTATCCTTCTAAGCCTTTCCTCTCCATGTATTTGACCAAATGCATTTTAAATGTTGTTAATGTACCTACCTCAACCACTTCCGCTGGCAGCTCATTCCATACACAAACCACACTCTGAAAAAATATGTGGGGTAAAAATTTTACAATCTCTCCGCTCTCACCATGCAAATGTGTCCCCAGTCTTGAAATTCCCACATACTTGAGAAGAGACAACAATCCTTAAACCTATCTATAACCCTCTTGGTTTTATGAACTTCAGACCATAAGACCATAAGACATAGGAGTGGAAGTAAGGCCATTCGGCCCACCGACTCCACTCCACCATTCAATCATGGCTGATGGGCATTTCCACTTACCAGCATTCTCCCCGTAGACCTTAATTCCTCGTGACATCAAGAATCTATCAATCTCTGCCTTGAAGACATTTAGCGTCCCGGCCTCCACTGCACTCTGTGGCAATGAATTCCTCAGGCCCACCACTCTCTGGCTGAAGAAATGTATCTGCATTTCTGTTCTAATTGACCCCCTCTAATTCTAAGGCTGTGTCCACGGGTCCTAGTCTCCTCGCCTAATGGAAACAATTTCCTAGCGTCCACCCTTTCCAAGCCATGTATTATCTTGTAAGTTTCTATTAAGTCTCCCATCAATCTTCTAAACTCCAATGAATACAAACCCAGGATCTTCAGCCGTTCCTCGTATGTTAGACCAACCATTCCAGGGATCATCCGTGTGAATCTCCGCTGGACACTTTCCAGTGCCAATATGTCATTCCTAAGGTGTGGGGACCAAAACTGGACACAGTACTCCAAATGGGGCCTAACCAGAGCTTTATAAAGTCTCAGTAGTACAACGGTGCTTTTATATTCCAACCGTCTTGAGATAAATGGCAACATTGCATTCACTTTCTTCATCATGGACCCAACCTGCATGTTTACCTTTAGAGAATTCTCGACTAGCACTCCCAGATCCCTTTGTAATTTGGCTTTACGAATTTTATTACCGTTTAGAAAGTAGTCTATGCTTTTATTCTTTTTGCCAAAGTGCAAGACGTCGCATTTGCTCACGTTGAATTCCATCAGCCATTTCCTGGACCACTCTCCCAAACTGTCTAGATCCTTCTGCAGCTTCCCCACTTCCTCAGTGCTACCTGCCTGTCCACTTAAAACTTCGTATCATCGGCAAACATCGCTAGAATGCCCCCAGTCCCTTCATCCATATCATTTATATATAATGTGAACAGCTGCGGCCCCAACACTGAACCCAGCGGGACACCGCTTCTCACCAGCTGCCATTCCGAAAAAGAACCTTTTATCCCAACTCTCTGCCTTCTGTCAGACAGCCAATCCTCAATCCATACCAGTAGCTCACCTCGAAGACCATGGGCCCTCACCTTGCTCAGCAGCCTCCCGTGTGGCACCTTATCAAAGGCCTTTTAGAAGTCTAGATTGACTACACCCAGTGGGTTTCCCTGGTCTAACCTACTTGTCATCTCTTCAAAGAATTCCAACAGGTTTGTCAGACACGACCTCCCCTCACTAAATCCATGTTGACTTGTTCTAATCTGACTCTGCTCTTTCAAGAATTTAGAAACCTCATCCTTAATGATGGATTCTGGAATTTTACCAACAACTGAGGTTAGGCTAATTGGCCTATAATTTTCCATCTTTTGTCTTGATCCTTTCTTGAACAAGGGGGTTACAATAGCGATCTTCCAATCACCCTGACTCCAGTGACTTTTGAAAAATCTCAACCAATGCCTCCGCTATTTCCTCAGCCACCTCTCTCATCCTCCGCTGCTCCAGGGGGAAAACATCCAAGCCTGAATTCCAATTTGTTAATAATGGCGCAGTGATGATTTCAGCTGTGTGTGTGTCAAAGATCTCTCATTTCGAAGCCAATGCGGCGCCACGCAAGTTTATCTGACTTTAAAACGAATGGTACCCCATTCATTTAAAATATCTATGGTTTCTGTGCAAAGTCAGTCCTCATTGGAAAACAGCCAATAGTGTCTTAAGTCCCATAGGCTGCTTCTGACTAGGAGTTTGTATGCTCTGTTTTGAGATGTAGGAGTAAAACTTCACAGTAAAAGATTAATGCAGCCTTTATTCATGACTCATTATTAAACACACATTCTCCATTTACAGTTGTAATTGAGAGGCTTCTCTGAATTAGTCGACGTGTTTGTAACAAGTTGTGAAACGTGAAAGGGTTCTAAAAAGACTTACAAAGATACTGCCAGGGTTGGAGGGTTTGAGCTGCTGCAAGAGAAAATAGACTGGGGCAATTTTCCCTGAAGGGTCAGAGGCTGAGGGGTGACATTACAGCCAGTTTTGCGGTAGAAGCGTTTTAGGAAAGAAAAATCTCAAACCTTTGATGCCTTTGCCAATATCTGTTGGCCATTAGTGAATTCCCTAAGCCCAAACCAATCAGACCCTCTGCCTTTTACAACCCCGATGCGAAAAAAAATTAAGAACAACATAATCTTCTTAAAGGAGTAACATCATCACAACAGAGAGCACACAAGCTGAAACATTTCTATGAAAAGGTCGTACAGTTAGCAGGATGAGATAATGACTTTTCAATTTAGCCAATTAATTTAAATCAGGTCCTTTGGCTTCCAAAACCTATTAAATTTAAATCTGACAGCAGAGGACCAATCCTATCGTAAAAACCCAATATAGCATCAAGGGTAGAAAAGAAGGGGACAGTTGGACACAGCCCCAGTGCTAACTCCCCATTGCTAGATCTAAGAGTCCTCAGCACGAGAGAGAGAAATCAGCCCTGACAGTCATCTGTGAATGAGAGAGCATCATTTACAAAAAAAAAGCAGAAGAGCAGGAATTGGAGGAGACATTCTTGACAAAAGTTTCAATAGAAGGATGCTTAGAATATTCTGGAAGACATGTAACCTGGCTGTAATCAGAGAGACTAAATTCTATTTTTTGTTATATTAGTGAGTCTTGTATTTATTGGAACAGCAGATGACAAGAATCCTGTTTTATGCCAAAATGGTCAGTATTCGAAAGGATGTATTCAGTTTGTTAATAGATTAATTCAGTTGTTCACCATTCAAGTTGGATTGGTAAATTACTTTTTGTTCATTTTAAAGTGTCAGGGATTTATTTTTGTTTGTAAGCCTAGAGCAGTTGACACCACCTTTCACACTAATTTTACAGATTATAGGGCAACGCGCCCCTCTTTTGGTGTTTCGGTTTGAGATCTCAGAGAGGGGAGGGGATTCAGCATTCACTTTATAACAGTATTGATGTGCCGTCCTGCTAAATGCAAATGAGTCATTATTAATCCCAGCCTCCCACTCTGGTTGTGGGTGAATAGCTTTAATTTGAATACTGATGCAGAAACTGCACAGACAACCAACTGTTGAAACAATGCTTTACACTTTATTGTAGGTAGCAACCATAAAACAAAACCCCTCAAGTAAGCAAGTTCAGCCTCTCCACCCACACCTCCCCCACCCCATCCCCAAACCCCCAATCTTGGCTATCACCCAGGTGTTTAACAGTGCCCATCTCTGGAAGTTTACCAGTGTTTGATACAGTGTTGTTCTTCCAAGTACTGCTGCTAAATCATTCTGGAGTTGAATTCTGTTGGAGTTCCCTCACTTTCAAATTTGTGGTGCCACATTTTTTTAGATTCTGACACCACCTCCCCACGATTCTGGAGACCCCTGGTCTGTAGCTTACCTTGTTATCCTTGAGGGTTCTCCACCTGTTTGAAGCAGCGTGTCCTGCAATTAACCCCTTTACGTCAAGGCCTTCCTTCTACAAGCAGAATTAATTGTTCTTTTGTCACACAGTTATTAAAGACCATTGTCTCATCTGTCCAAAGAAACAGCTCATTGTTTTGCCTCCTCCTTCCCAGCGATGGTTAATGTATGTTATTTGTGAACTTCCAAGGAGCAGTTTCTCATTGGCCCTTTCGTTTCTTGGTCCAGAAAGAGTTATTGCTGACTCATGAAGCTATTCTTTCAGATTTTTTATTGAGAGAGAGTTAGAAATTGTTTCGACAGACAGAAAGAGTGTGGGTGAAACATAACAGACATGAACTGTTGATCTCCGTTGTTAGTCATAACGTAAAATCATTTTCGTGCGATCACTTCCCTTAAGCATGAATAGAGGGTACCCATCACCCGTGAGCTTGTGGCGCAACGGTACCGCGTCTGACTCCAGATCTGAAGGCTGCGTGTTCGAATCACGTCGGGCTCACTAAAAATCAGCTTCTTACATTTCAAATCAAGAAAGGATTATGTTCACTCCGTGTCTGTTGAGTGAAGTCTTCCTTGTGGAAACTTGCGCGAACCTTTGCTGTCAGTCTGATTTGTGAACACTGTGTCAGGGAGGTGGTGTGCCCAGTGTTTGGGTGGATGCTCAGCTCCCCCCAATGCGAGAATGAAAACACAAGCTGTACATCACGGGATTTAAACACGCAGCCGCTCAGTTCAGTTGATGACAGCGCGGTGTCATTATACCGATATTTTTACAACATAATCAAGAGATTACCAGTTTTATGTTTCAATCTATCAGGAGGTCCCAGCTCCTCCTGTCATAGCAAAGTGACAGCGAGTTAATGTATGTTATTTGTTAACTTCCATGGAGCAGTTTCTTGGTCCAGAAAGAATTATTGCTGACTCATGAAGTTATCAAAGTTCTGGAGTTTACAGGACCACACCACATTCCTCTCTGCCTCCCCCAGGAATAACGATTGCTCCTGAGATACTCGCAGTTCCTGACATTCCTTGGTATCCCCAAGTACAATCCATATGTCAGGAAATCACTGGTGCTGCCCTGACACCAGATAGTCGCTGTTGGAACAGAAGGATTAGGGGGAGAAAATGCAGAAATCCGAAATGCAAAGAGACTTGCGAGTTCAAGCCCAGGATTTTCTCAATGTAAAGTTGCAGGTTGAGATGCACTTTCGCCCGCAACTGCCGAATGTGTGACACCAGCTCGTTTACCAGCTCCCTCCTCGCTATCTAAGGGGCCAAACTTACCTTCCAGGTGAAGCAGCAATTTACCTGCACGACCCATAACCCAGTCTACTGCATTTGCTGCTCGCAGTACAGGCTCATCTCCATTGGGGAAAACGAAGCATAAACTGGGTGACTGCTTCACAGAACATCTACGTTCTGCCTGCAAAAAGACCCTGAGCTTCCAGTTGCCTGCCAATTCCACACCTCACCCTATTCCCTGGCCAACATCTCTGTCTCAGGTTTGCTGTATTGTCCCAGCGAAGCTCAGCACCAGCAGAAGGAAGAGCAGTGGATATTCCACTTGGGGACCACACATCCCTCCTGTCCCAATATCGAATTCAATAATTCTAGGGCCTGAACTCCATAGTATCCTCGTCCCTACCATACACACCAAAGCCTTGTTATCACATCGTTTGTCATTCCACACTCCTTAGCCACGAACAGTCTCCATTAATAGTTATTCACCCTCCCACGCAGATCGTTATCAACTCCTTTTTCTGTCCAACAGTTCTTCGCTTTGGGCTCTGTCCTGATCTCCGCCTTCTTCCCACAATATCTCCTGCATATAAACCGACATTTTCCCAATCACCATCAGTTCTGTGGAAGGGTCACATGCAACTCCTGTTTTTTGGTTTCTGATATACAGCACCCGCAATTCTTTCAGATTTTTGTTGAGAGAGAGTTGGAAATTGTTTTGAGAGACAGAAAGAGATGGGGAAGAAACAGAACAGACATGAACTGTTGATCTCCGTTGTTACTCATAACGTAAAATCATTGTAGTGCGATCACTTCCCTTAAATATGAATAGAGGAAGCCACTGGCACGTGAGCTTGTGGCGCCACGGGAGTGCGTCTGACTCCCGATCCAACGGTTGCGTGTTTAACTCACGTCAGGCTCACGAGAGGTCAGCTCCTTACATTTCAAATGAAGAAAGGATTCCGTCTACTCAGTATATCTGTTGAGCCAAATTTTCTGTGTGGAAATTTAGGATCACACATGAAGCTTTGCACAAGCTTACCTGTGCAGGTTTTCTTCCCGATAAAGGCGCGCAAGAGAGTCCCGGAGATGTGACTTGGCTCTCCAGTCTCCCCAATGTTATAGAGATCGCATCGGGAGCAATGGATACTAAAAAATTAGTTTGATGGATGTACCGGTGAAAGTCTTCTTACTGCCACAGCCCGCGTTCGATTCCCGGGCAGAGAGGCAATTTTCAGCAGAGCTACAAGAACGAATCTATGTCTCTCTGGTGGTCAGGATTTGGCACTTTCACCACTGCGGCCCAGGTTCGATTCCTGGTCAATGAAGCAGTTTTCAGCAGGTCTACGGGCTATCCGTTCTTCTTAAATGCGCTGTAGAGTTGTTTATTGAACTTCGTCAAAGCCTCAAAAGAGTCTCAGCGAACACAACTCCCCGGCCAGGGCTCCAGCCACCACCCTGTCCGTTAACAGACAAACGTGCTGACCCATTGCGCCACCAGAACAGGCAGTGGGTTGTAGATTCCCACCAGTCCCAATGTGAGTGAAATATCTTGCCCCCCTCCACTGACTTGAATCTTAAAGAAGAAGCCGGGGAGCAAGCTCCCTTTCTTTTCGAAGACATTTCTCATTTTGTCGTCGGCAGGGGTCACACCTGCGTGGGGAAACCGCAATGTATTTCAAGTTCATCGCATAAACCACTCCGCCCACGAATACAGAACCACACTGGCAGCTTCACTTCCCAGATCTGTCTGCCTGTGGAGCTGAGAAAGAGTGAATCATCGCAGAGTTTGTTTGAATCCATTCGCTTCACAGTGATTCGAAAGGGGTAAATATCTGCACACGGCGAGTCTAGCTGTTTCATCCCAAAATATGAAATGAACTTTCAGTTAAAAACAAATCTAGAAACTGGAGGAGGAACGGAGAAGGTCAGGCAACATTTTTGGAACGAGAATCAGACACAGTATTTCAGAATTCCGTTTTCTCCGACAGGTGCTGTCAAACCTGCCGAGTTTCTCTTTTTTGTCTCGGATTCTCAGCATCCGCAGTCCCTAACGTCAGACATTAATTCAATTGAGAAACCCCTTTGTGGGGAACGGTTCCGTTTGGGGAACATTTTCCTGACCCCATGAAAAGCACAGAGCTTCGAAGCCAAGGAAGAGCAGCCAACAAAGCGTCCCTGGGTGGGTTCAAATCAACAACCTTTCGGTTAACAGCCGAACGCGCTGACCAATTGCGCCACAGAGACAGGTTTTGGCAGGGGCTGCGCAATCGCTTAGAGGAGGCTGTTAGTGAATTCATAATTCAGCCTGCCCCGACTAGAATTACAATTGTCGTCTATCAGTTTTACTTTTCCTGAATAAAGCATGAGACATTCATTGTGGAGACACTGGGGACAGTCTGATTCCACCCTCTGCAGACACATCCATGTCACGAGGAACTAGCTTTCTTACTCCGGGACCGTCGCCCTTCGAGCCTTTCAGTGTTTTGCCTGTTCCCGAGTTCCCTCATTGGCTCGGAGGCGAGAAGGGGTTTGAATTCCTGATGTGCACGAACGACAATTCTTTCAATGTCTCAGATCAGTTCATGTCCCGAGAACATCAGAGTCAATCTCCCAGCCTCTTCAACAAGGGGACGGTGTCTGGACTGTCCCTGCTCAGTCGGACGGTTCATCTTTCATTCTCATCTAAATCCGCTTCCCAAAGAGTTTCCAAAGGTTCACAAAGCTGGAGACTGGGATTTCTGTTTTGCTTCATGAACATTTTTCCAATTTCTAACTGACAATATTTTGCCAAAATCTCTTCCCAAGTGTACGCCATGCTTCATTTCCAGAGATGAGGAATTTCCATTGTGGGGAGACATTCCCAAGGTTGGGAATGTTCGCTTTGGAGCAAAGAAGTTTAACTGGAGATTTCCTGGGGCTGTTGGTAATGATGGGAGAAGAAGCGGTGGGAATGGGCAGATTAATGATCAGAAGAACCAATTGCCACTGACCAGAGTCAGTTACCAGAGGACAGGAATTGAAGTTCTTGAATGAAAAGCAGCACTTGTGCCTAATAAACACAGAGAATACTGCAGAAAGCCAACAGGTCGTGCATCATCTGTGGAAAGGTAAACAGAGCTGACGTTTTGAGTCTGGTACGTTGTTTGTTCCGAACTCGAGTTTCCTGCATGGCAATCAATTCCCAGACTTGAGAAAACGTGACTTTATTGAGACGGGTTTTGTGAAGTTTGAGCGATAATGCAACCAACAGGAAGTCATTTAAAATCGCCGGCGAAGAAAGCATAGTCAGCAGGTTACCACCCTGGGCGGGGGAGCCCCAAAGGATCTCTACGCCAGCACCTTAAGTATTCGGCCACAACTACACGCCCAAAGTTATGATCTAAAATTTCTCATGGAATTGCTCTAACAGGAAAGGTGAGTACTGGACTTGTCCTGTCCGCGCCATAGCCCCAACGTATCCTGTTCCGCTGGATTTGATCAGGACAGAGGAGTCTGATGGGAAATCGAATTGAACTACACACATTGATGAGGGACAGAGCGGGTGGGAAGGATCCATTTCCATGCGTCGAGAGATGAATAATCAGGGCCGAAAATAAGGAGCCACTTCAAGAAATTTGGGGTTCATTCAGCAAAGCTAATGTAGAACTGTTCACAGAAAATGGCGATGAAAGTCTCTCGAGTTATTTTGATGAGAAGTGTTCATGATGCTAATACAATCGAAAGGATGAAGGACGATTGGTAAATGTATTTGGTGACAGTTCTGTTCATGCCTTGTGAGCAAAACCTGGATCTGAAGGAATAAAAGGGACATTAACAATATCGATCTGAAATTGGATACGTGACAAGAAACAGAGCCAATATCAACAGTTGGCTTTTGAACTGGAGAAGGTTTCTCGTGAAATTAGCTTAAGGCTTGAGGTATGCAAGGTCAAGATAATTTAGGTAAAACACGGAAATGCTATCCTCATTAGCAGACAGTGAAAGGATTACAAGACGCAAATTAAGCATTTTCGACAAGTGGTACAGGGGACTGGGAAGAAAAGTATTATAAACTGTGAACAACAAAGTTCTGGAGTACAACACTTACATTCAAAGACCGAAAACATCCAGATCCTGATTAATCAGATTGCATTGTGGTGCTTTTCTGCAAAACATCCACTTGCAATATCCGACAAAAGAGTGACAAAACCTATCCCTGTCAGCCCAGGATAGAAAATCCGAAGGGATGAAGGTTTGCTTATTTTCTGAAGATTCACAAAACTAAGACTGGGTTTTGGTGATTGTTTCCTTTCCACTCCCAGGAGCCACAGTGGTTGAGGCGTTGAGTTGGGGAAAGTAAAATGTGCCCGTGAGCAGCGTGTGAGGCTATTTCAGCTTCCGCTGTGACTTGACTCCGATGTTCTGAGGAACATTTATTGACGCGAGACAGTGAAAAGATTCTCATTCCCGCAGATCGGGAATTCAAACCGTATGCCGGCTCCAGGACAATGAGAAAGATTAATTGGGGTGTGTGAAGAAGCTGTGAGCTGCATTTCAAACAGGTAGGTGGATACAGATGCGTCATCCATTGTGCCCTGGCCCTATGCGTATCTAACGTCACCATGCTGCAGAGTTCTGACGGTAACACGGACATGCGCAGCAATGGGAACATTCACAAGGTCAACAACCAAAGATAATCAGCGTCACTGCTTCCCTTCCACAGTCCCAACTTTGTGAAGCGGGGGGAGGCGGCATGTAACACCAAAGGATCTCTACGCCAGCACTTTAAATGGTCGGTCTCAACTACACGCCCAAAGTTGTGGTCAAAAATTTCTCATGGAATTGTTCTCACAGGATAGGTGAGTACTGGGCTTGTCCTGTCCGCGCCATAGCCCCAACGTATCCTGTTCCCCTGGATTTGATCAGGACAGAGGGGGCTGATGGGAGATCGAATTGAACTACACACATTGATGAAGGGATAGAACGGGTGGGAAAGATCCATTTCCATGCGTAGAGAGATGAATAACCAGGGCCGAAAATAAGGACCCACTTCAAGAAATTTGGGGTTCATTCAGCAAAGCTAATGTAGAACTGTTCACAGAAAATTGTGATGAAAGTTGGGGCGGAGGGTTGGAGAAAGTAAAATGTGCCCGTCAGCAGCGTGTGGGGTTATTTCAGCTTCCTCTCATCTGACAACGCTGTGACTTGACTCCGATGTTCTCAGAGATAATTATTGACGCGAGACAATGAGAAGATTCTCATTCCCGCAGATCGGGAATTCAAACAGTATGTCGGCTTCAGGACAATGAGAAAGATTAATTGGAGTGTGTGAAGAAGCTGTGAGCTGCATTTCAAACAGTTAGGTGGACTCAGATGCGTCATCCATTGCGCCCCGGCCCTTTGCGTATCTTACGCCACCATGCTGCAGAGTTCTGACGTTAACACGGACATGCGCAGCAATGGGAACAGTCACAAGGTCAACAACCAAAGATAATCACCATCACTGATTCCCTTCCACAGTCCCAACTTTGTGAACGAGTACCTTTCACTGACAAAGGAAACACCCTTGTCCTCAGGTGCCTGCTTCATTTCGATCACGATTTCCAGCCCCTCACTGTTCTAGTGTCATTTCCAAACACTTGGCACATAGCCTCAAAAGAAGCTCTGCGGATATCTGCTTGTTCCACCCGAACAGGCAGTGGGTTGCAGATTCCCACCAGTCCCAATGTGAGTGAAATAGTTTTCCCAATCCACTGACTTGAATCTTAAATAAGAAGCCGGGGAGCAAGCTCCCTTTCTTTTCGACGATATTTCTCATTTTGTAGTCGGCAGGGTTCACACCTGCGTGGGGAAACCGCAATGGATTTCAAGTCCATCGCATTAACCACTCGGCCCACGAATACAGAACCACACTGACAGCTTCACTTCCCAGGTCTGTCTGCCTGTGGAGCAGAGAAAGAGTGAATTATCGCAGAGTTTGTTTGAATCCAATCATTTCACAGTGATTCGAAAGGGTTAAATATCTGCACACGGCGAGTCTAGGTGTTTCATCGCAAAAGATGAAATGAACTTTCAGTTAAAAACAAAACTCGAAACTGCAGGAGGAACTGAGAAGGTCAGGCAACATCGGTGGAATGAGAATCAGAGACAACGTTTCAGAATTCCGTTTTCTCCGACAGGTACTGTCGAGTTTCTCTTTTTGTCTCGGCTTCTCAGCATCCGCATTCCCTCACGTCAGACATTAATTCAAACCAGAAACCCCTTTGGGGAAAGGATTTCTGTTTGGGGAACATTTTCCTGACCCCATTAAAAGTTGATGGCTTCAAAGCCAAGAACGGGCAGCAAACACACCGCCCCTGGGTGGGCTCGAACCACCAACCTTTCGGTTAACAGCCGAACGCGCTAACCAATTGCGCCACACAGGCAGGTGCGAGCGTGGGCTGCACCATCGCTTAGGGGAGGCTGTTAGTGAGTTCATAATTCAGCCGGCCCCGCCGAGAATTACAATTGTCGTGTAACAGTTTTACTTTTAGATAATAAAGCCTGGGACATTCATTGTGGAGACACCGGGGACAGTCTGCAGACACATCCATGTCACGAGGAACTAGCTTTGGGCTCCGGGGCCGTCGCCCTTCGAGCCTTTCAGTGTTTTGCCTATTCCCGAGTTCTCTCATTGGCTCGGAGGAGAGAAGGGGTTTGAATTCCTGATGTGCACGAACGACAATTCTTTCAATGTCTCAGATCAGTTCATGTCCCGAGAACATCAGAGTCAACCTCCCGGCCTCTACAACAAAGGGACGTTGTCTGGATTGTCTCTGGACAATCGATAGGATGAATGTAGATTGGTAAATGTATTTAGAGACAGTTCTGTTCATGCCCTGTGAGCGAAACGTGGATCTGAAGGAATAAAAGGGACATTAACAACATCGATCTGAAATTGGATACCTGACAAGAAACAGAGCAATCACTAACAGTTTGCTTTTGAACTGGTGAAGGTTTCTCGTGAAATTAGCTTGAGGCTCGAGGTATGCAAGATCAACATAACTTAGGTAAAACACGCAAACACTTTCCTCATTAGCAGACAGTGAAAGGATTACAAAACGCAAATTAAACATTTTCGACAAGTGATACAGGGGACTGGGAAGATAAGTATTATAAACTGTGAACACCAATGTTCTGGAGCACAACACTTACATTCAAAGACCGAAAACATCCAGGTCCTGATTAATCAGATTGCATTGTGGTACTTTTCTGCAAAACTTCCACTTGTAATGTCCTACAAAAGAGTGACAAAGCTCAGGATGGAAAATCTGAAGGGATGAACGTTGGCTTATTTTCTGAAGATTCACAAAGCTCAGACTGGGTTTTGGTGATTGTTTCCTTTCCACTCCCAGGAGCCGCAGTGGGGGAGAAAAACACCATCTGATTCACTCCTGTCCCTTTTTAGTGAAGGAAACTGCCTTTGCAGGAAAGGGTCCACTCAGTCATCCCAGCTGCATGCTTTACCTGGCTGTACCAGGGATCCAGTAACAAACGGACAACTCAGCTGACCAACAAAGAAAGTGGGGTGGGGGGACTGGGTGCACTTTGAGCTGGAGGTGTTTTCTTTTAAAAGCACTTATTGTATGCCTCTTTTCCTGGTGAAATCTGAAGCTGTAACAAAATAAGGTCGTAGTAAAGGTTACCTGAACATACCGCCAGGTTCAGACTCTGCGAGGTCCAACAGGTTTTTGTTTTAAAGCTGCTCATTTCTTTCAGCCTCCAGCACTAATGTCATGTCTCAGAAGGATCAGTGAATGAGTAGCTAATCTTGTTAGAAATTGTATATTTTTCAGGACTACAGGTTCATTGTTTCATTGGCATTGCAAAGTTTACTGGCAACAGTTGGAGGTGTGGGCTGTATTCACTGGAAATAAAGTTTTAAAACCTCACAAACACCAGGGTATCGTCCAACAGGTTTATTTGGAGGCACTAGGTTTCGAAGTGCTGCTCCTTCATCAGGTTGCTGTGGAGTAGGATCACAAGGCACAGAATATAGTGCAAAAAGATTATAGTGTCATGCAACATAAGTGATGAATTGAAGAAACCTAGATTTCTGTTAAATCATTCATCTTTTAAAATGGATTGCAGATTTCGGCTAATTAATCTGTACATTCCAGAACTTCTTTTAAGTCACGTTTTCCAGGAAACTTAATGCTTTATAAAAGGAGATAGCACCTCACGTCATACAACGCATGAAAGCTGTGAGGTTAGAGTCTGTCTGTATCCCAATCTTGAGTCAGAATGGTTCTACTTCCAAATATATAATCCTGCAAATGCAAATTCACTCCAAATGCGTGAGTGCGTGCATGAGAGAGAGAGAGTGTGTGTAAGTGCGTGTGCATGCTGGGTAAAGTGTGTGTGTGATGGAGTATAATCATGTGCGAAGATGTATGCATTGGTGTGAGTGTAGGGACGTATTATTGTGTGTCTGAGAGAGAGCATGTCTACCGGAAAGGCTCTGCACGAGCGTGTGAGTGTGTAAGTGTGAGAGAGAGCATAACAGTGAAGTGGGGTTACCTGTCATGTGACATGAACCCAAAGTCGCGGTTGAGGCCATCCTCCTGGTTTGCCAAATTGACTATTAGCCTTTGCTGGGCCACTAAAAGTGATTAAGCAGTTACACAACACACATGGGAGAGGGCAGGGTGGGACTTGTCTTTCGATTTGCAGAAGGTGGGACGTTCTGGGTGCTGGAAACTAGGGAAAACACACACTGGAGGACCTTTGGCACAGAGAGATGGAGCTGGAAGCCAGGCTGGAGACACGTTGGGGGAATCACTGTGGATACAGGCCGTTTGGCCCACCAAGTCCATACTGACCCTCGGAAGAACATACAACCCCCAGACCCACCCGATAACCCCCACAGCTTATCCCTGAATTTCGAACGCCCAATCCATTCTAGCCAGTACATGTTTGGAACATGGGAGGAAAACCAAGCGCCCAGAGGAAACCCACGTAGACAGGGAGTGGGGGAGGGGTAGGAAAGGGCAAAATCCACACTGTCACCATGAGGGTGGGTTCAAACCCAGGTCCCTGGTGCTGCAAGGAATCCCCTCTCCAGCACTCGGCAACCGATTGGCTTCTGCCCAATCCTGGTGACACTCCAGTCAGTTTGAGGAAATCAATTTGCTTCCATAGAGTTTCCACGGGGCAGGGGTCGTTGTTACCCGCCAGATTCAACAATCCAATGAAAGGCTCGTCTACAGCGAGAACACTAGTCCACATTTCGCGAAAGAATTAAAGTTCTCTCTGCAATTAGAGCCCTTGAGCACTCCCACGCAGGCTGCGTGTATTCATGGGGATTCTCAATGCATGTTGATATTCGAAATTCCCCAATCCTGGGAAAAAAGATTGAGTGCATTCACCCTCTCCATGCCTCTCAGGATCTCTTCACCTCTATAAGCCCGCCCCAACCCCCCGAGGCTCTTATGCTCGAAATAAAAACGTCTTAGCTTGTCCAACCTCTCCCTGTTACTCAGACCTTGAGTCCTGGTTTCTTGTAAATGTCTTCTGCACTCTTTTCAAGTTTAATAACATCTTTGTTTCGCAAGGTGATCAAAACGAATCACAATACTCCAAGTGTGGCCTCACCAATATCCTGATTAACTGCAACATAACTTGTCAACTTCTATACTCAATGCCCTGACTGATGAAGGCCAGTGAGGCTTAAGCCTTCTTCACTGCCCTGTCTACCTATTTTGTTGGACATATCGGACCTGCTCCAAACTGGATAATCTAACTGATGTGACAGGAAACCGCTTCCTTTCTTGAGACAAGTCTCCCAGAGAGAACTTGCTGGCTGACTGTCTGAACTACTGAACCTCAGTGCCCTACTGCCCTCAGGAGGGGGGTCCACATATTTGCGTAAAGTGGTGCTCGAAATTTTTATCATCTTTGGGATGAATCTCCATTCATTCAGTGCTATGGAGTCATGTAGGCCAGAAACATACCCTTCAGACCAACCAGTCCATGATCCCCAACTAAACTAATGCCACCTGTCTGCTCTTGGCCTATAACCAGTTTGTTAATAGTTGTGTTTATTTTTTAACTGTAACGATTGGATAAAAAATTGCTGATAATTGATTTTAAAGTGTTGGGGATTTATTTTTATCACTAGAACAGGTTACACCACTTTTCAGGCTAATTTTACCTAATGTAGGGCAACATGTTCCTCTGGGTGTTTCTGTTTGAGATCTTGAATGCTGCTGTGATGTCCTGCTGAATGCAATGGAGTCAATATTAATCCTAGCCTCACTGTGGCTGTGGGTGAATTGCCTTAATTTGGCTCCTGACTCAGAAACTGCGCAGAGAATCAACTGCTGAAACAATGATTTACACTTTATTGTATGTAGCAACCAAAGATAACCCCCCCCCCCTCAAGTCACCAAGTTCAACCTCACTCCCAACTTGGGGATCACCCAATTGATGGCAGAATTTAACTGACTTTCCACCGACAATATCTGTCTCTGGAAGTGTTCAGGGATTCACTGCAGTGTTGTTTTTCCAAGTACTGCTGCTGCATCTTTCTGGGTTTAAATTCTGGAGGAGATTCCACACTTTGAAATCTGTGGTGTGATGTTTCTTTAGATTCTAACACCACCTCCCCACATTGCTAGAGACCTCCAGTGTGTAGCATACCTTCTTAGCCTTGAGGTTTAGCTGTCTGTTTGAAACAGCCTGTCCTGCAATTAACCTCTTGGTGTCAAGGCCATCCTTCCACAGACAGACTAACTTGTCCTTTTGTCACGAGTTTATTAAAAACTTATCTCATCTGTCCCAGGAAACAGCTTGTTGTTATACATCCTTCTTCTCAGGGATAGTTAACTAGCAGAAATTAGGCCATTCAGCCCATTGAATCTGCTCCACCATTCAATCCTGGCTGATAACTTTCTCATCCCCATTCTCCCCGTAACCCTTGATACTTAAGAATGATTATATGGTGGAGCAGACTCAATGGGCTGAATTGCCTAATTTCTGCTTCTGAGGGCTTATGATTTTGCAGTTTCTCAGTGGCCCTTTTGTTTCTTGGTCCAGAAAGAGTTATTGCTGACTCAGGTAGTTTGGAAAGTTCTGGAGTTTACAGGACCACACCATATTCCTCTCTGCATTGTCCAGGAATAACTATTCCTTCTGAGATATTGGAAATTCCAGAGCTACCTTGGTATCCCTGAATAAAATCGGTTTGTCAGAAAATCTCTGCTGCTACTCTGGAACAGAAGGATTATGGGGAGAAAATTCAGAAATCAGATGTGCAAAGAGACGATGGAGTTCTATTCCAGGATTCTCTCAAGGTAAACTTGAAGGTTGAATCACTAGTTGGGGAGGCAAATGCAATGATGGCATTTATTTTGATCAGACTTGAATATAAAGGCAAGGATGTACTTCTGAGGCTCTGTAAGGCTCCGGTCAAGCCGCATTTGGAGTATTGAACGCAATTTTGGGCCCCATATCTCAGGAAGGATGTACTGGCCCCTTTATTATTAACTATTCAATTCAGCTCATTGAATCAATTCTGCCATTTATTCAGATCACGTTAGCTCTGGTAAACATCAACTCCACTTTCTTGCTATTTCCACATAATCCTCAATTCCCTCACTAGTTAAACAAAAACTGACAGCCTTGAATGTACTTAACGACCCAAGCTCAACAACCCCCTGTAGTAACATGGTCCACAGATTTACTGTCCCCAGTAAAAATTCCTATCTGTCTTCAACATGCAATCTCTCATTTGCAGGTTATTCCCTCTGGTGCTAGACTCACCCACAAAGGTAAACTTTTCCACATCAAGCCTGTCAAGTCTCCTCAGAATCGTTTGTGTGAAAATAAGGTTACCTCTAAATCTTCTCACTTCTAATAAGTATAGGCCCAACCAATTCACTTCTCTTCATATGATATTCTTTTCATCTAGGTCAAACTTCTCTGGACTGCCACCAAAGTCAGTATATCTTTCCTTGGGTAAAGGACCCACCCAGTGTTCAGTTTTGGCCTGACTGTTGCCTGATAGAGGTTCACTATAACCTCCCGACTTTTATACTCTATTTAAAGGTCAGCCTCCCATTTGCCTTCCCTATTACTCACTGAACTTGGATGAAGAGATGCATGGGTATGGGCTTCCAAATCCCTCAATTCAACAGCTTTCTCCATTTAACATTCAGCACTGTTCCTCCTGGCAAAGTGCACAACCTCTTTTCCCTAAATTCTATTCCATTTGCCATTTGCTTAACCTGTCTATATACCTCTGCAGATATTTCATGTCTTCTCACCACCTGCCTTCCTATCAACCATCTTTTCTGCAATCTTGGCAATAGTGCATTCACTTTACTTATCCAAGTAAATAATTGTAAATAATACATATTGTAAATAATTTTGGCCCCAGCACTGATCCCTGTGGCAAACTACTGATTACAATTTGCTATCCTGAACATGCCCCTTATCCCAATTGTATCATTGGTTAGCCAATCCTCTATCCATGCCTCTTTGCTTATTATTTCATGAGATGTGAATATCATTGGGTCTGCCAACAACCCTTCCCAAATTGTCCTTGAAAATGTGGCGCTGAGCTGCCACTTAAATTGCTTCACATTATGATTTGGTCTGCAATAATGTTCAGGAGCGAGTTCCAGGTTTTTGATCAATAACAAAGAAGCAATGCGATATATTTCACAGTTGGAATGCTGTGTTCACACTTACCTGCTCTTGGTAGTTGAGGTGATGGCTTGGAAGTGCTTTTGAAGAGCCACCAATTAATCAAGCCAGAATGATAGATTGTGGCCAGAGATTCTGCTTTTTGACTTTCATCATCAATCTACATTCTTTCCAGCCAAGATTTTAGTCTGAAACTGCCACACAATTCCTCCTGTTATAGCTTCAATCAGCTATAATAATATGACGATTCTTGGGATGATTTTTCACACCTGAGTGCAAAATAAATACAGATCATTGTTTCCAGCTTTGGTGGAACAAAACAAAACAGCAAATTAGTGGATAAATACTGTTAGTGCAAACAAAGCTAGCGATCGATAAAGACTAACCCTGTTCACTTCAATGGCCAAATTACATTTTGAAAACCAAATACACACAGACAACAGGTCAAAGTGGTTCATAGGAGGAGAAATGGGGCATTGAAGAGGAGTGAAATGATTGCTTTTGGTCACCGCCACCATTGTCCGAAAAACATATTGAAAGGATTCTTAAAAGGTAGGCAAAAAGGTGGCGTGGTATAACACCTCTCCTGCGCCCCTTTATCGGAAAAAAAACCTACCCAGGTTAGCTTGCGCTACACCTGCTTCCGGGTCCGCTCCGCGCTTTTTTCCAATAAAGGCGCGCAGGCGAGTCCCGGAGATGTGACATGACTCTCCACTCTCCCCAATGTTATAGAGATCGCATCGGGAGCAAGGGATACAAAAGAATTACATTGATGGATGTACCGGTGAAAGTCTTCTTTCTGCAGCAGCCCAGGTTCGATTCCCGGGCAGCGAGGCAATTTTTAGCAGAGCTACCAGGAGCTGTTTATGTCTCCCTGGTGGTCTAGTGGTTAGGATTTGGCGCTTTCATCGCCGCGGCCCGGGTTCGATTTCAAGTCAAGGAAGCAGTTTTCAGCAGGTCAGGGGGCTCTCTACTCTTCTTAAACGCCCTGCACAGTTGTTTATTGATCTTCGTCATTCCTGGGTGCTGCAGTGTCAAATAGCTCGTTGAAATTGCATCCTGATGCAGATTTGCTTGCATGCGTTGCGATGACTGCTTCCCAGCTGCAAACGAGTGAGCAATCCTCACTCTTTCGGCGGAGCAGGTCAGGGCTGTTTGGCAGTGTCTGTTTGTAGACGCGGTTACGTGTGTTTTACAGTTTAAATTTAATTTTTCTTGTGTCCCTTCATTCCACTTAAAGTTCAAGAGACCTCAAACCGAAATTCCCCAGGTACTTTTGGGACAATTTCTTCCAGGTGTTCGCTAAATATATCTCTGAGAACTTTGTAAAGTTTGAACATTGTGAGTGTTGACTTTTTGTACTTTGGCGCGAAATCACAGTTCGAAGAAAACAGAATGGCGCAACTTAGACAGAGTTTATACTTGCAGGACGGCGATCTGTCTGCGGGTGCATGATGGGAGCATCACCCAAAAGGGAAACCATCTCTCCTATTCACTCAGTGTCGTCTTTAGCAGCTTTTCCGTAGAACGGCGCACTGTTCAGCACCTCGCCTTTTCTTTTCTTTCCCAAAAAACTTTGACATAAATATTTCACATTGGTACACTGGCCCAATGTGCACAATTGAGATGACACACTGGTGGAGGTCTGAGTGGTCTTCTGTTGTTCTCTGTACCCTATGTTGCGGAAGGCAATGCTTATCAAGGTTCACTCTGGTGTCAGAGAAAAGTTGCGAAACAAAATGGTTTAATTTTCTGCCAGTGGAGGGAGCCCGGTTTCTGGGTCCGGGACAAACAGCAGTAGGGAGACAGAATGAGAAGCAGCTGTTCGGGAAACTCTTTGCCGCTTGCAATTCTCAGAGCAATGTCAAATGTATTTCACACTGAGCAAGACTCAGCTGGTTAAAGAGGTGGAGCGGGGGTGCTTGTGTGCTCTCAGTGTGGTTCGTTGGTCTCGGGGTATGATTCTCGCTTTGGGTCTTCTACTCCGTAGACTTGCGCGAAATCCCGGACAAGCCCACGTTTCCTGATTTGTGCCAGAGTGCCCGGTTAACTTTCTCAAAAAGTACCTTCGCTAAAGTGCGGGCTTTTGACTGAAACGTCGATTTTACTACTCCTCGGATGCTGCCTGAACTGCTGTGCTTTTCCAGCACCACTAATCCAGAATCTGGTTTCCAACATCTGCAGTCATTGTTTTTACCGCTTGGAGTACAAATTGGGGAGAAGGCAAGGAAGTGAAATGATGGAATATTGCGTTGACGTCAGTGGTGCCGTGTTTAAGGAATGTCAGCACTGAAGCAAGATTGGAAATTTGGGACAGCTCTCCTCGGAGAAGAGAAGTTTGAAATCTGGCCTCGTTGAAGCTTTCCAAGTCATGCAAAGTTTAGACAGAGAAAGTGATGTAGTCAAAATTCTCCCACGCCTGAAAGGATCGGCAACAATTCGGCAGAGTTTTAAAGTCATGAGGAAAAGAACTAAAAGTGACATTGGGAAGAACGCTTTCGTACAGGGAGTGGTTGCGTTCAGTAAATCCCTAACTGATACTGACAAAGAGACAGATTGAATAGACGCAAACGGGAATTCGGTGGTCATGTTTAAAGTAACACTGTGCAAAATTACATGGAGAAGGAAAGAGAATGATACAAGTAGAGACCCACGTTTACTTACTGTGTCGAACCAGCAGAGCGAAGGTGGGCCGCATGGCCTCCGTCTGTGCTTTGACACATGCTGTGATTCAGAATGGAATCACAATTCGACCAACAGAATGTGGGAAGTTAGGAAAAAGTTTATATTTACAGAGCTTCCATACATCTGCGCAACAGCATATGATACGACAGCAGTGGAGATCTTTGACATCAGTCTCGAAGGGACCTGTGGAAAACTCTTGGTATGTAGGAGCAGAGTGGCGTAGTGGTTGTGTGCTGGGCTCATAGCCCCGAGGTCGATGGATTGAAGTCATCCTCCGCTGTAGTG
>NW_026867499.1:57524-174127 GCF_020745735.1 Hemiscyllium ocellatum | reverse complement strand
CTAGGATTTACATATTATTGATACCTGCAACCCATTCGAAACGATGAAAGACTTAATCCCGGTCTGTTTAATATGTAATTTCAATGGCAGGATGCTGTAATGTTTTTTCCATGAATTCTGTGCCTTATGATCTTATTCTCCACAATCACCTGATGAAGGAGCCGCGCTGTTAACACCAGTCCTTCCAAATAAACCTGTTGGGTGTTTGATTTTTAACTTTGTCCAGGTTAGGTTGGATTGGCCAAGCTAAATTACCCGTAGTGCCCAGGGATGTGCACGTTAGGTGCATTATTCAGGGTGGTAGGGGATGGGTGTAGGTGGGTTACCCTTCGGAGGGTCGGTATGGACTCCTTGGGCCGAGTGGCCTGCTTCCACACTCTGGGAATTCTCTGAAAGGAAGGGATTACCCTGTTGCAAACTGCAGGGCTGCGCAGGCGCAGTGCGCGGAGCTGTTGTCGGCCTTTCCCCGCCCCCTCGCTTCATCTATGACGTCACAACGCGGAAGTGGCCCTGTCAGTTTCAGAGTGAAACTCCCTCCCTCTGGGCAACTCTTCATCCCGGGAGGGAGTGGGGGTAACATCTGTTCACTTGAAGCAACTGGAGTGATTCCAGGAGGGGGCAGACTCTGCAAACTCAGGTATGTGTCTGAATTACCCGGGTGAGGAGGGACGGAGGGATGGGATGGGGCTGTTTTCCCCATCGCGCCAGAGTCTGAAGGGTAACATTACAGACTTTTTATAAAAGCATGAGGGGCATGGATAGGGTCAAATAGACAAGGTCTTTTCCTGGGGTATGGGAAGTACAGGACTAGGGGGTAATAGGTTTAAGGCGGGGTTGGGGGAAGACTTAAAAGGGATCTAAGGGGCAACTTTTTCATGCAGAGTATGATGCGTGTAAGGAATGAGCTGCCAGAGGAAATGGTGGATGCTGGTACAATTACGGCATTTTAAAGGCATCGGGATGGGTGTTTGAATAGGAAGGGTTCAGAGGGATATGGACCAAGTGCTGACAAATGGGACTAGATTGATTTTGAGTATCTGGTTGGCATGGAAGAGATTGACCGAAGGGTCTGTTTCTGTGCTGTTTATCTCTATGACTCTGGCTTTCTACTACTAACATTTGCCACGTCTGTATGTTCAGTTTCTCTCTGGTGTCGGTGTTAATGCTTCCCCCCCCCCCCCCACTTCCCAGGGACGTTAATGTGAGAACAGAGGGGGAGCGGGAGGGAGAGAGTGAGATGGTGCTTTCAATTTTGCGGAATAACGAAGGAAACGAATGTTCCCCCAAAAGTAGAGTTGCTTGTTCTGAATTTCTATCCTGGACTGACGCTGATGACTTTTGTAATCTCTTTTTACAGAGTATTTGACGATCTGAGGACAAAAGTTTCAAAATTAACTGAAGAAGGGCTTATGCCTGAAACGTCAACTTTCCTGCTCTTCGGATGCTGCCTGACCAGCTGTGCTTTTCCAGCACCGCACGTTTCAGCACCGACAGTCCAGTAACTACAATCCTCACTTTGTCGTCAATGTCTGACAGTCATTCAATCCATCGAGACTGTAATAATTTTTTACTGTGATTCTGTGAGAAGGAGCAAAGTTTTTTGGTTCCTGTTTAAGTACGTTTTCAGCATCAGTGGGACTGGATGAGAGACCCTACTGTTGCAGTGCACTTGAGTGTGAAGCCAGAAACAGCTCTACAGCCTGGAAAGAGGAATTCACGGTGAGGAGGGGCTCTACACGCATTTGTGTACAGCTGAAGCTGCGGCCATGGAGAAACCTGAGGAATCCCACCCCGTGGAGGAATCGTGGAAGTGTGGTGACTGCGGGAAAGGCTTCCGTGCTCCATCTGCCCTGGAGATTCATCGGCGCAGTCACACCGGAGAGAGGCCATTCATCTGCCCCAAGTGTGGGAAGGCCTTCAGCAATTCCTCTGCCCTTATGAGGCACCGGTGGGTCCACACAGGGGAGAGGCCCTTCAGCTGCCCGATTGTGGGAAGGACTTCAGTTATTCTTCTGACCTGCAGACCCATCGACGGGTCCACACGGGGGAGAGGCCGTTCTCCTGCACTGTGTGTGGGAAGGCCTTCAGCACCTCCTCCACCCTCCTGACCCACTGGCGGGTCCACACTGGGGAGAGGCCATTCACTTGTTCCGAGTGCAGGAAGGGATTCACTCAGGAGGGCAAGTTGCGGATGCACCAGCGGGTCCACACTGGGAAGAAGCCTTTCAGCTGCCCCGAGTGTGGGAAGGCCTTCAACGATTCCTCTTCCCTTCAGACCCACAAGTGGGTCCACATACAGGAGAGGCCGTTCCCCTGCACAGAGTGCGGCAAGCTCTTCAGCAATTCCTCCACCCTGCTGAAGCACCAGCGGGTCCACACAGGGGAGAGGCCCTTCAGCTGCCCCGAGTGTGGGAAGGGCTTTACCCAGATGTCCGTCCTGCTGATCCACCAGCGGATCCACATCGGTGAGAAGCCTTTCTGCTGCCCTGAGTGTGGGAAGGGATTCACTCAGAAGGGCAACTTGCGCACGCACCAGCGGGTCCACACCGGGGAAGGCCCTTCAGCTGCCCCAAGTGCGGAAATGCCTTCAGCGATTCCTCCACCCTACTGAAGCACCAACGGGTCCACACGGGGAAGAGGCCATTCCCCTGCCCCGAGTGTGGGAAGGCCTTTAGCAATTCCTCCGACCTGCTGAAGCACCAGCGTGTCCACACGGGGGAGAAGCCCTTCAGCTGTCCCGAATGTGGGAAGGCCTTCAGCGATTCCTCCGCCCTGGTGAAGCACCGGCGGGTCCACACGGGGGAGAGGTCCTTCAGCTGCCCCGAGTGTGGGAAGGGCTTTACCCGGGCAGCCACCCTGCGGAGGCACCAAGGAGTTCATGTGCCATCACAGGGGGATTGAAGGAGCGACTGCCGAGTGCCATTATGGACTGGGCTATCAACCCAGTTCTGGAACTCCCAGGTTTGAATCCCACCGCAGCAGATCGCAGATTTGGAATTCGGTCAGAAATCTGGAGGTCAGAATCGAACAATGAAACCATTGGGCGGGGTCGGGGGAAGCCCCATTCTGATTCAGTCACGTCCTTTTTAGGGAAGGAAACTGCTGTTGTTGTTCTCTCAGTCGTCCCAGCTGCATCCTTTACCTGGTCTGGCCTACACGTGACTGCAGACCTACAGCAGTGTAGTTGACTCCACCTGCTCCCACCCACTTCTTTCCCTCCCGGCAGATGGGCAGGGAGAAACTTACTTGGAGACAGGGTATGGGTTGAAATCGCTGAGTGAGGCAATACTTCCTCCAGGTTAAGGCTGTAACAAAGATCCAATTACAAAGGGACAAGTCAGTGGTGACCAATAGTAAAGAAAGTGGGGGGTTGGGCTTTGATCTTGAGCTGTTTAAAAAGCAGCTACTTTTTCAACACCTTTTTGCTGAGGTGATCTGGAGCTGTAACAAAGTTGGGTTGCAATGAAGGTAACCTGAACTCTCTGGACGAGCTGACCAAGGCCCTTGAGTCCTTCGAAAAGAATAAAACTCCCGGAAGCTACGGCTTACCGGTCGAGCTCTATTCCGCTCTGTGGGACTTGATTGGCCAGGACCTGCGGAGGTGTATGTCAGTATGCTTCGAGCAGGTACCATGAGTGAATCCATGAGGAAAGGCATCATCACCTTCATCTACAAGCGGAAGGGGGAGAGGGAGGAACTCAAAAATTGGAGACCAATTCACTGTTGAATGCGGATTACAAAATCCTGTCAAAGGTAATCGCCAACCGGGTCAGGTCTGCTCTGGGTCGGTGATTCACCCTGACCAAACCTGTGCTGTGCCAGGCAGGAAGATCACTGAGAGTATCGCACTCCTCAGGAATACGATCGCCTACAAGCAGGACAGAGGGTTGGACACTTGCCTGATCAGCCTGGACCAGGAGAAAGCCTTTGACAGGATATCACACAGGTATATGAAAGATGTTCTCTCCAAAATGGGCTTTGGGGAGGGAATCTGCAATTGGATCAGACTGCTCTACACCAACATCATCAGTGCAGTCTCAATCAATGGGTGGGAATCAGATAGCTTCCCAGTCCGATCTGGAGTCAGGCAGGGCTGCCCTCTCTCTCCTGCCTTGTTTGTGTGCTGCATAGAGCCATTTGCCAAGTCTATCAGGAAGGATGCAAGCCTGAGAGGGTTGACTATTCCTAGTAGCGGGGGCCTGCAGGTTAAGGCCTCCCTGTACATGGATGACGTTGCCATTTTCTGCTCAGATCCGCTGTCCGTGCGCAGACTCATGTCCATTTGTGACCAGTTCGAATGGGCCTCGAGGGCCAAGGTAAACCGAGGCAAGAGCGAGGCCATGCTCTTCAGGAACTGGGCCGACCAATGCTCGATCCCCTTCACCGTCAGGACCGACCACCTGAAGGTGCTGGGTATTTGTTTCGGGGGGGCTGGGGCGCGTGCCAAGTCTTGGGAGGAGCGTATCAGCAAAGTGAGGCAGAAACTGGGCAGATGGAAGCTACGGTCGCTCTCCATCACGGAAAAAAACCTGGTCATCAGGTGTGAGGCACTGTCATTGCTATTATACATGGCACAGATCTGGCCTATTCCCAGAATCTGTGCAGCTGCAGTCACCCGGGCCATCTTCCAGTTTATATGGAGATCAATGATGGACTGGGTCTGAAGGGACTCGCTGTACAAAGATCTGGGCAACGGGGGAAAAAATACACCCAATGCCACCCTCACCCTGATGGCCACCTTTGTGTGTGGCTGCATCAAGCTGTGTGTGGATCCCTGGTACGCAAACACCAAGTGTCACTACGTACTGAGGTTCTACCTGTCCCCGGTGTTGCGAAGGATGGGCCTGGCCTCGCTGCCGCGGAACGCTCCGAGTAGTTGGACCGTTCCGTATCACCTGTCCTTCGTGGAGAAGTTTATGAAGAAAAACACCTTTGACCACAAGTCCATCAGGAAGTGTCAGCACGTAGTGTCCCTGAGACCCTTTGGAAAAGGAGAGGGCGGATCCTATCGAGTGGTTCCCTGAGCAGACTGTCAAAGCCATTTGGCAGAATGCCTCATCGCCAGAACTTTCCAACAAGCACCAAGACATGGCTTGGCTGGTGGTGAGAAGGGTTCTACCTGTGAGATCCTGTATGCACGCCCGGACTCTCTGCCGCACCGCACGCTGCCCTCGAAGCGGCTGCAGGGGGGGGAACGAGACTGTCACACACCTCCTTCTGGAATGTGCCTACGCAGATGAAGTCTGGAGAGGAATGCAAGTGGTGTTTGTCGAGGTTCGTTCCGAGCAGCGCCGTGACGCGGGACTCCGTGCTCTACGGCCTGTTCCCCGGGACGCACACCGAGACAAATATCAACTGTGCCTGGAGGATCATCAACTTGGTGAAGGACGCTCTCTGGGTGGTCTGAAACCTGTTGATCTTCCAGCTGAAGGAGTTGACCCAGACTGAGTGTTGCAGACTGGCACATTCCAAGGTCCAGGACTACGTGTTGAGGGACGCGCTGAAGCTTGGGGCAACTGCCACTAAGGCACGGTGGGGAAAGACCACTGTGTAACGTCTGCCTGCCTAATGAAGAACAGGGGGCCCATGCAGTCATTTGGACTCTGCTGACACCTCAGCTCAATATATGGGCATATGATTGAAAAATGTACAGACCTGTATATAAAAATGATAAATTCTGATCTTTGTATGTAAATGTTTACATATGTATGGCATGACCAACTGTACAAACCATCAAATTATTTTATGAATATATTTTTGAAATAAAAAATTATTGTATCAGACATGCGAGCTGTGCAAGGTTACCTTATGACATCTCCCACTTAGTTTAGACTGGCACTTCTTTATAGGAACTTATCTCGGCACCAGACACCTAACTCAGCTGGGTAGGTTTCTCCCACCTGATGGACAGCTCAAGGCCTGTAGGAGTGATCAGTCAAGCACACACAGATCTGTCAATTAACTTCTCTTCCTTATGAATTATTGTCTTTCACTGTTATCTGTCTAATTAAGAACATGCAATGTTTTTGTAAACTTTTGTATAAAGGAAGCCACTTTGTATCAGTACATTGGAGTAGCCTGCTGGGGCACTTGAAGAGCTGCTACCCTACACTGCTAGGTTATTAGAACCTAGTTAGTTCAGCGTTTGGGTATCAGTGTTACATTGTAACAGTGATGCTACGAGTGAATAAAGGGGATGACTAAGATTAAACTAAACTGTCTGTAAGAGGTTTTTATTCCAGACCTCCAAAGAGTATGATCTTTGGGACGAACCAAGAAAGAGAGGCTTACGGGTTTGAGTCCATAAGGGCTTCCCTAGGCCATGTCAAATCTGTACTTTAACAATAGCAGGGGATAAAACAAGAAAAATGAAAGAAAATTAGACATAAATGCACATTTGGTGCTCATGCTTAAAGGTTGTTCATTAGATAGTAAACCAGAATTGGAGTCTCCCAGGATTCTTATCATGCCCTACTTGTGGAATTCCCACTCCCTTACATCTAAGTATTAGTACCCAGCTATGACTTATAACAATACTTTCATCAACAGAAATAAAACGTCTGTTATCTAATAGACATAGAAATATACAACACGGAAATAGACTTTTTGATCCAACACATCCATGCTATCCTATATAAGTCTAGTGACCCATTTGCCAGCATTTAGCCCATATCCCTCCAAACCCTTCCTATTCACACACCCATCCAGGTGCCTTTTAAATGCTGTAATTGTACCAGCCTCCACCACCACTCTGGCCTATTTACTCTACCCACCCTTCAGGATTGTATGAACCTCTACCCGGTCACCCTCAGCCCCGACACTCCAGGGGCAACAGCCCCATCCTATTCAGCCTCTCCTTATACCACAAATTAACCAACACTGGCGACATCCTTATCAATCTGTCCTTCACCCTTTCAAGTTTTACAACATCCTTCATGTCCTATAGCAGGGAAACCAGAATCGAATGCAATATTTCAAAAGCGGCCTAACCAGTGTCCTAGACAGCTGCACTGTGACCTCCCAACTCCTACACCCAATGGATTCAATGGGCCAAATGGCCTTTTTCTGCACTGCAGGGATTTTATGATTGCTTCATATAGTGTATATCTGATATTCACTGTTGTACAGGCTGCATGGCTATGAATGTTCACCTTCTAATGTTGTAATGGAATTACATCCTGTATTTCTTGTAATAATTTTTATTTAATAGGTCAGCAGGAAGTCATTCAGCAACTTTACTGGCTTTCTTTTCTGAAGCACCCTTGACATGTCATTTTCAAAACCTTGACTCGGCTCCATTTCCAGCCCCTTGGTAGGAAGGTTGTTCCAGGTCATTGTCACCTAAATGAAGTTTTCCTCTTAATATATACTTCACGCTACCTGGCTGCGTGAGGGTTTTCGGGTTTTTGTGTCATGGATAATATATGATCAGCAGGTATCTGGCAATCTACAGGAATTGTCACCGATGTTATGTTCATTTGACTGGACTGACTGTGATCAATTATTTTGTGATTTTATTTGCAGGAAGACATGGGGAAGAAATCTGAAACCAAAAGACACATCAACTTCTGGCAGAGCCACTTGATTCACTGGGACTTTAATATCAGCAGCCATTCACATCGAGAAGACATGTTTGCTTTTGTTTGCTTGAAAGATTTTGGACACTGGTGTGGCAGGAAGAATACTGAGACACCCGAGTGAGGGAGATTCAATGCGCTAACTGTGAAAAGTGCTTCATACCATTTACTCAGCTTGGAGGATCAAAATCTCACCCCTCACGGTGGGGAGAGACTGTGTACCCTTTCCGTTTGTAATTTGAAACACAGAGTGACACAAGGAAAGCTTCCCCCCATGTGGAAATGTTGGTACTGTGGGAGAAGATGCCCTTTCCTATCGATGTTGGAACCCCACAGACGCGTTCACATGGGGAAGAGGGGAGAGGCTGTTCACCCGTTCCGTGTGCAGACAGGGATTTAGTGAGACGGGCCATCTGCAGACGCACCAGCGGGTCCATGTGGAAGAGATGCCGTAGAAGTGCTCCATGTGCGGGAGGGAGTTCACTCGGTCATCTACACTGCTGGCCCACCAGCGGGTCCACACCGGAGAGAGGCCATTCACTTGCTCACCGTGCTGGAAGGGCTTCACCCGCTCCTCCCACCTGCAGAGACACCAGTGAGTTCACCTGCCATTGAAGGAGCTTCAGCCGAATGCCATTATCGACTGCATTAATAACTCAGTTCTGGGGACTCCTGGGTTTGAATAGCAGACGGTGGAGTTGGAAGTCAGTCAGAAACCTGGAGTTCAGAACCTCATGATGAGAAAAACATCCCTATCTGATTCACTCATGTTTTAGGGAAGGAAACTGCTGTTGTGGGAAAGGAATCACTCAGCTGCAGGCTTTACCTGGTCTGGTCTACACGTGACTCCAGACCCACAGCAGTCTGGTTGACTCTCGACAGCCCCTCGGCAAATGAGCGGGGAGAATCTTACTTGGAGACAAGGTATGGGTTGCAATTGCTGAGTGAAGCAATACTTCCTCCGGGTTACGGCTGTACCAAGGATCCAATTACAAAGGGACAACTCAGCTGACCAACAGTGAAGGAAGTGGGGTGCAGGGGAATGTGTACGCTTTGACCTTGAGCTGTTAAAAATGCAAATAAGCTACTTTTTCTGTGCCTTTTTGCTGGGAGATCTGAAGCTGTAACAAAGTGGGTCACAATAAAAGTTAGGCAGCATCTGAGGAGCAGGAAAATCGACATTCCAGGCAAAAGCTGATTCCTGATGAAGGGCTTTTGCCCGAAATGTCGATTTTCATGCTCCTCTGATGCTGCCTGACCTGCTGTGCTTTTCTAGCACCACTCTAATCTAAACTCTGATCTCTAGCATCTGCAATCCTCACTTTTGCCACGATAAAGGTTACCTGAACTTACCGAAGGACTCAGACATGGAAGGCTATGAGATCCAGCAGGTTTTTCTTTGAAAGCTGCTCGTTTCTTTCAATCTCCAGTGTGAGGTTTCTAATTGAAGGAGCAGTCAATGTGTAGCTCGTATTATTCGAAATTGTTCATTTTTCAGGACTGCAGGTTCATCATTTCCTCAGCATTGTAAAGTTTACTGACACCAGTGGGAGGTGTGGGCTGTTTTCATTAGAAACAAAGTTAAAAATCACACAACACCAAGTTATAGTCCAACAGGTTTATTTGGAAGCACTAGCTTTTGGAGCGCTGCTCCTTCATTGGGTAGCTGTGGAGCAGGATCATAAGACAGAGTATTTGTAGCAAAAGTTCATTGAATGTTATATTGAACAAACCTAGATTGCTTTGAAGTGTTTCATCTTTAGAATGGGTTTCAGATTTCAGTTCATTAATATATAAATCCCAGAACTTCTTTTAAGTCACACTCTCGAGATAACTGAAGGTTTTATAAAAAGAGGTGACATCTCAGCTCAGACAATGCATGAAAGGTGTGAGGTTTGAGCCTGTCTTGAGTCAGACTGGTTCTATTTCCAAAGTAGGAATTGATAAAATATTACATGGAGTAATTGCCTGCAGATTGTGCACTTTTTGAACAAAATAGAATGTATCTACAAATATAATTCTGCAAATGCAAATTTACCCCATAGTCTTATGTGTTTCTTTGCTGCACAGGACCTCCAACCAACACTATACACCAGATATATTGATGATCTTTCTTCCTCTGGACCCATGGTGAGGAGTCACTGAACTAACGACACTGATATTAACATGTTTCATCCCACCATCACACTCACCATGGACTACTCTTTCATATCTGTCTCATTTTTGGACACATGCGTCTCTATCAAGGATGGGTATCTCAGCACTTCTCTGTACCACAAACCCACGGATAACCTGACAGTGCTACACTTCTCTAGTGAAACATATTAAATAACCATCCTCTATGGACAAGCCCTTCACATACACAGGATCTGTTCAGGTGAGGAGGAACGTGACAGACACTTGGAAGTACACAAGCATGCTCTCATAAGAACGGGGTACAATGCTCAACTCATCAACTGCCACAGCGAGAAACTGTAATGATCTTCGGAGACAGACATGAGCTGCAACCAATATGGTTCTCTTTGTTGTCCAGTCCTACTTGGGAGCCGAAACACTATGTCATGTTCTTTGCAGCCTGCAACATAGTACTGATGCGGATGAGCACCTCGCCAAGTCCTTCCCCATACCTCCACTTCTCGACTTCAAACAACTGCCAAACCTTAAACAGATCATTGTTCACAGCAAACTGCCTGGCCTTCAGGGCAACATGATACAACCCTGCCATGGCAGACGATGCAAGACGTGTTAGAGTGACGATACGTTACCATCATGACACGTGGGGACACCACCCACCATGAGTAAGGCAGGTACTCACGTGACTCAGCCAGCATTGTTTATCTCATACTCTGCAGGCAATGATGCCCTGAGGCATGGTATCTTGGCGAGACCGAGTGGAGGCTGCAGTAACGGATGAATAGACACTGTACAATCACCAGCCAGGAATGTTCCCTCCCAGTCGGGGAACACTACAGCAGTCCAGGACATTCAGCCTCGGACCTTCAGGTGACCATCCTCCAAGGCAGACTTCAGGACAGGCAACAATGGAAAGTGGCTGGGCAGAGGCTGATAGCCAAGTTTGGTACCTATGGGGATGGCCTCAACCAGGACTTTGGGTTCATGTCACACTACAGGTGACCCCACTACACTAAACACTCTCCCACACATACACGCACACACGCACGCATTCACACAAACACATGCTCCTCCACACCAACACACTCATGCAGACCCTCTCTCATACACATCCACTCTCTCAAATGCTCACACACACACACCCTCTCACAGCCTTATACCCCATTACACTCACACACACACACAGACACAGTCACTTGGTTTCCCCGGTACACACACACACACCCTCTCACAGAATTATACCCCATTACATTTTATTTTGCTCAAAAACGCTGTACCCCCCACACACACATATAAATCAGTCTGACGTAACATTGGGACACAGACAGACTTTAACTTAACACCTTCAATGCATTATCTGATTGAGATGACACCTATTGTGAAAACCTATCTTGAGAACTTTTAAAAAGTTTTGGGATTTACATACGAAGGAATCAAAACGAACATGGTCATTCTAAAAGATGATAGAAGTAAGCTACATTTGTTTAATATTACATCCCATGACTCTGCAATCCTGTTGCTCAAGAGTCTGTGTATTATGATTCTGCTCCACAACCACCCGATGAAGAAGCAGCGCTTCGAAAGCTAGTGATTCCAAATAAATCGGAAATAAGTAAATAAACGGTTGGACTATAACTTGGCATTGGGTGATTTTTAACTCTGAAAATCTGTCAGTAATAACCAGCATCTCCATACTGCTCGCGTTGCTCATGCGACACGGGGAAACGCCCCACGGTCTTGTTTTGGTGAACCAATGGGACGCTCTGGAGGACCGGATGGGGACTGGTCCTCCTGCCAATCACAGAAAACCCATAGACTGGATGCGGAAGAAGGATCATGTGCTTCTGAGTCTCTCTCTCTCTCTCTGTCTCTGTGTTACGATTGAGCTTCAGCCCAGACTGCAACCTTCTTCCTCTGTCCAACATCTGTGAGTATTGTGCTCTCTTTTCTCACCCCATTTTCCATTCCGGGTTCAGCTGTTGACTTGCAGAAACGGAAGCGAAATGGAGTGAATCCAGGGAATTCAGTTCTGTGTCTCAATTGAAAAACACAGGGCAAATGCAGGAACCTTTAATCAGAAATGATATGTAGATGTCATTCTGCACCAGTCAGTGCCAGTTGTCAGACAGATGCAGCAAGCAATCAGCAAGGCAAGTGGTGTATTAGCAAGAGGAATTGAGCTGAGAGGTGGGGACGCCTTCCTGCAGTTAGGGCGTCATTGAATGTGTCCAAGACTGAGTTCATCTGATTTTTGAACAACAAAGAAGTGGATGGTTATGGGGAAGGCAAAAAAAATGGTTTTAAGACCAGTATAGATTGGTTACAGAAACAGACCCTTCAGTCCAACTAGTCCATGCTGATCAATTATCCTAATCTAGTCCTATTTGCCAGCACTTGGTCCATACCCCTTTAAACCCTTCCTATTTATAGACCAATCCAGATGCCTTTTAAATGCTGTAATTATACCAGCCTCCACCACTTCCTCTAGCTGGTCACTCTTGTGAAAAAGCTCCCCTTTGCTCCCTATTATGTCTTTCCCCTCTCACCCTAAACTTTTAGTTCTGGACTCCCCACCTCACAGAAGACTTTGTCTATTTGCCCTCTCCATGCCCCTCTGTAAGGTCACCCCTCAGCCTCTGACACTCCAAGGAAAACAGCCCCAGCCTATTTAGCCTCACCCAAGAGCTCAAATCTTTCAAACCTGGTAACATCCTGGTGAATCTTTTCTGAACCCTTTCAAGTTTCACAACATCCTTCTGATGGTAAGAAGACCAGAGTTGCACGCAATATTTCAAATGTGGCCTCACCAATGTCCTGTACAGATGCAACATCACCTCCCAACACCTTTACTCAATGCTCTAACCAAGAAAGGACAGCATACCAAATACTGCCTTCACTATCCTACACACAAACCACTTTAAATAAAGTACCCATTATGCTTTTTTCAAATCTTTCTCCTCTCTCCTTCAAATTTTCTGCCTAATCTTGAACCCCCACCAAGGGAAAAGATATCTGCCATTCACCTTATCTATACCCCTCATGATTTTATAATCCTCGATAAGGTCACCTCTCAACCTCCTCTGCTCCAGTGGAAATATTTCCAGCTTATCCACCTCGGTGTAGGTATCTTCATATCCACTTATGTTGGTGCAGACTCGACAGGCTAAACAGCCTGTTCCTGCTTCCAATTCTTTCTCTGTGTCCAGGAAAGCAAGAGACCATAAAACACAGGAGAATAAATTAGATGTCTCAGCCCATCGGGGCTGCTCTGCCATTAAATCATGGCTGGTAAGTTTCTCAATCCCATTCTCCCACTTTCTCCCTGTAACCTCGATATCCCCCTTAATACTCAAGAACCTATCTACCTCCATCTTAAATATACTCAGTGACGAGCGTCCACAGCCTTCTGTAGCAGTGACTTCCACATGTTCACCACTCTCTGGCTGAAACGATTTCTCTTTATCTTTGTTCTAAAAGGTCTTCCTTTTATTCTAATGCTGTGCCCTCAGGTGCTAGTCTCTCCTACCAATGGAAACATCTTCCCCATGTGCACTCTGTCCAGGCCATTCAGTATTCTGTCTGTTTCAACTAGATTCCACCCACCCCCTCCCGAGTGTGGGCCTGTTGATCAGCATGAACCAGACCCTTCAGGATGAGGTACAGCAGGGATTAGGTTCAGCAAAGTCAGAATGGAGGGAGTGTGTGTTGGATGGAGATTTTTCAGCTTTTTGGGGTGAGAGTGAAAGAAAGTTCAATATAAATTAGAATTGATAGGATGGGCTGATGGGCCAAGGAGTGGCAGAATGAGTTTAATTTAGATAAATATGAGGTGTTGCATTTTGTAAGGCAAATCAGGGCATGACTTACACAGTTAATGGGGAGTGTTGCTGAACAAAGAGACCTTGCAGGTTCTAGTTCCTTGAAAGTGGAATTGCAGGGAGACATGATAGTGAAGAAGGCATTTGGTACGTTTTCCTTTACTGGTCAGAGCATTGAGTATAGGAGGTGGGAGGTCATTGTCATGGCCGCACAGGACATTGGTTAGGCCACTTTTGGAATAGTGTGCGCAATTCTGGGTCCCCTCCTATGGAACAATGTTGTGAAACTTGAAAGAGTTCAGAAAAAATTTACAAGGATGTTGGCAGAGTTGGAGGGTTAGAGCGATAAGGAGATGCTGAATAGGCCAGGGATAATTTCCCTGCAGCATCAGAGGCTGAGGGGTGACCTTACAGAATTTTATAAGGGGTATGGATAGGGTGAATAGCCAAAATCTTTTCCCCATGGCAGGCGAATCCAAAACTGGAAGGCATAGGTTGAGAGGGGAAAGATTTAAAACGGACCTGAGGGGCAACTTTTTCACACAGAGGGTAGTGCATGTTTGGAATGAGCTGCCAGAGGAAGTGATGGAGGCTGCTACAATTACAACATTTAAATGTTGTAATTGTATGTGAATAAGAAGGGTTTAGAGGGATACAGGCCAAATGCTGGCAAATGGGATTAGATTAATTTAGGATATCTGGCCGGCACGGATGAGATGGACTGAGGGCTCAGTTTCTGTGCTGTATGACTCTAATCATCTTCCGTGAAAGCAGAAGTGTGATTGTGAAGACCGAACTTTGAGAGCAGCTTTCAAAGATGTTTTGCCTTTACTGGAAGCAGAAGTTACAATGAAATCTTTCAATTGTGAGACAGCAACTGAGTGCGTCCAGGATTCTGGTGGAAAGTGGGAAATCATTGCACTGTGGAAATGAAGTGGTTTAAGGTTTACCAGCAGTAAGTAAAGTGTGCTGAGCGGGGAGCCTAGTGAAGGGTTAGGTGGATTTGAGTTAAACTGCTCATTTTATTCAGCCTTCAACATTGTATTTCCAATGCCGTGCATCAGAAGGAACAGTGAGTTAGTAACTGGTATCGTTAGAAGCCTCACGGGTTTCAGTACTGCAGGTATTGCATTGTTTCATCAGCATTGTGTTGCTCTTTGGAGGGTCGGTATGGACTTGTTGGGCCGAAGGGCCTGTTTCCACATTGTAAGTAATCCAATCTAATCATTACTGGCAGCAGTGAGGTGTGGGCTATATTCACTAGAAATGATAAAGCAGTTAGATAACACACATGAGAGAGCAGAGTGGGACTTTTAATTTGCAGAAGATGGGAGGTTCTGGGAGTTGAGATCCGGGACAAAAATAAGTGTGGTAAATCATAGAAGTCCTACAGTGTGGAAGTAGACTGTTCAGCCCCTCAAGTCCACGTTGGCCCCTCCGAAAAGCTGCCCCGTCACCCGGCCGCCGCGCCCCCCCCCCCCCCCCCCCCCCCGCAACCAACCACCAACTAATCCAGTAATTTCTGCTGGTGGGTGAGATTAGGACTGGAGGTCATGGCCTCGAGGTTAGAGGGAGTCGGTTTAAGACACAGATGAGGAGGAACTGCTTTTCCCGGAAAGTAGTGACTCCATGAAATTCTCTGCCTATGGAACCGGGAGAGACAGCTTCCCTAAGAATATTCAAGACACAGGTGAGTAGGTATTTGCATGGTGGGGATTTAAGGGTAGTTGGGATAATGCAGGTAGGAGGAGCTGAGATGATGGATAGATCAGCCGTGATCTTAATGAATGACAGAGCAGGCTTGACAGGCCAAATGGCCTACTCCTGCTTTAGTTACTATGAAACTATAACCCTGCATTTCCCATGGCTAACCCAGCTAACCTGCACATCCCTGGGCAATTTAGCATGGCCAATCCAAATCAAGGCAGGTGAACAATGTTGTGATGTGAAAATGAACATCAGAGAATGATAGAAAGGGACAAGGAGAGTAAATGTACCAGCAATCAAAGCTGGATTCTAAAGATCACTGAAGCTGAAGACTGTGTGTCTGAAGGTGTGCTGCATCATAACAAAAGTGAATGAATAAACTGCACACATCCAACAGAATAATTATAATCTGAGACTCCTTACAGAGACATGGCTTCAGGGTGCCAAGGATTGGATCCTGAATATTGAAGGGGTGTGTGATATTCTAGTCAAATGAGAAGCTAGGTAAAGGTAGATGCACTGCCAATCAAAGCACTGATAACATGGTAGTCTGGTGTCAGCTCGGATTTCAGGTCCTGATTTCTTTGTCGTCTGTTGATCTCCCTGTTTCCACAGAGTAAAATGTCGGTCTGTTCTCAGCTCTGCAGGGTTTCTGCTGAAACCTTTTACACCTTCCAGAACAAAAAAAATTCAGTCAATCAAGGCCCAACCCACAATCTCCCAGCCTGTCAACCATCCAGACAGAGAGAATCATCGTAGCAGGGAATAAAACAAGAAAAATGAAACAAAATTGAGTATAAATAGGTGCTTGTACTTAATGTTTGTTCATTAGGACGTAAACCAGAAATTGGTGTCTCCCAGGGTTCTTATAGTGCCCTAATTGAGGAATTCTCGCTCCTTTACATCTATGCCAGGTGCTGGCAGGTGGGACTAGCTTGTGTTGGGATGTCTGGTCGGCATGGACAGGTTGGACCGAAGGGTCTGTTTCCATGTTGTACATCTCTATGACTAAGTATTACCACCCAGGCATGGTTGATAAAAAATATTTGCATCAACAGAAATAAAGCACGTGTTATCAAATAGACATGGAAACATACAGCACGGAAATAGACTTTGTGATCCAACACATCCATGCTGACAAGATATCCTATGTAAATTTAGGTCCAGTTGCCAGCATTTGGCCTTTATCCCTCCAAACCCTTCCTATTCACATACCCATCTAGATGCCTTTTAAATGTAATTGTACTGACCACTTCCTCTGGCAGCTCAGTGCATAAACGCACCACCCTCTGTGAAAACATTGACCCTTGGGTCACTTTTAAATCTTTCCCCTCCCACCCTAAACCTATGCCCTCTGGTTTTGGAGACCCCCACCCTGGGGAAATGTGCTTCCCTATTTATTCCATTCATGCCCCACATGATTTTATAAACCTTGACAAGGTTATCCCTCTGCCTCTGATGCTCCAGGGAAACAGCCCCATACTATTCAGCCTCTCTCTTTATACCACAAACCCTCCAACACTGGTGACGTCCTTATCAATCTGTCCTGCACCCTTTCAAGTTTCACAACATCCTTCCTACCCAATAACAAGGAGACTGGAATCGAATGCAATATTCCAAAAGTAGCCTAACCAATGTCCTGTACAGCTGCATCATGACCTCCCAATTCCTATACCCAATGCATTCAATGGACCAAATAGCCTTTTTGTGCACTGTAGGGGTCTTATGATTTTATTGTGTCCCAGTCAATTTTAGTCATTATCTCTGGTGCATGGCGTGTCAGGGTGGGATCACTGGTAACAGAATTGCATGCAATACTACAAAAGTGGCCTAACCAATATCCTGTGAAGTGTACCAAACACCACCTTCACTGTCCTGTCTACCTGTGACTCCACTTTCAAGAACTCAAAGCCTGTCATAGAGTCATACAGCATGGAAACAGACCTTCAGTCCAACCAGTCCATGCCAACCATAATCCCACATTAAACCAGTCTCTCCTGCCTCCTCTTGGACTGTATCCCTCAAAACCTTTCTTATTCATGTACTGAAATAAATGTCTTTAAATTCTACCGGCATCCACCACTGCCTCAGGAAGTTCATTCCACACATGAACCACCCTCTGTGTAAAATTAGTGTTTGAATAGCAAGGATGGAAAGGTTCAGAAAAGCTTTACAAGGATGTTTCCAGGGTTGGAGGGTTTGAGCTACAGGAAGGGGCTGAATAGATTGGGCTGTTTTCGCTGGAGTGTTGGAGGCTGAGGGGTGATCTTACTGTAAATTCATGAGGGGCATGGATAGGGTAAATAGACAAGGTCTCTTTCCTGGGGTCGGGGAGTCCAGAAGTAGAGGGCAGAGGTTGAGAATGAGAGGGGAATGATGTAAAGTTCCATGCAGAGGGTGGTGCGTGTATTGATTGAGCTGCCAGAGGAAGTTATGGAGGCTGGTACAATGATAACATTTACAATGCCTCTGGATGGGTGTTTGAATAGGAAAGGTCGAGAGAGAGAGGGGCTGGTAAATGCAGCTAGATTAATTCTGGATATCTGGTCAGCATGGGCAAGTTGGACCGAAGGGTCTGTTTCCATGCTGTACATCTCCATGACATTGAGGTTGAATAAGTCCTGATCTGATTTGCATTTTCCAAAATGCAGCACCTAGCATTTATCTGAATTAAACTCCATCTGCCACTCCTCAGCCCAAGATCCTATTTTAATCAGAGGCAACCTTCTTCGCTGTCCACTGAATCTCCAATTTTGGTGTCATCTGCAAACTTATTAACTATACCTACTATGTTCACATCCAAATCATTTTTATAAATGACAAAGTAGTGGATTCAGCACCGATCCTTGTGGCACCACTGGTCACAGGCTCCAGTCTGAAAAGGAACTCTCCACCACCACCCTCTTTCTTTTACCTTCAAGCCAGTTCAGTATCCGGTTGACTAGGTCTCCCTGTATTTCATAAGATCTTACCTTGCTAACGAATCTTCCATGAGGAACTTTGTTTGATTGATTTCCTAAGCACAAAGCCATGCTGACTATCCCTAATTAGTCCTTGCCTTTCCAAATACACGCAAATCCTGTTTCTCGGGATTCCCTCCAACAACTTGCCTATCACTGATGTCGGCTCGTTGGTCTATAGTTCCCTGGCTTTTCCTTACCACCGTTCTTAAATAGTGGCACCACGTTAGCCACTCCAGTCTTCCGACACCTCACCTGTGACTAAGGATGATAGAAATATCTCAGCAAGGGGCCCAAGAGTCACTTGCCTAGCTTCTGGGGATTTATCTACTTTTTGTGTTTCAAGACATCCAGTTCTACCTCTAAGATGGTGACGTCTTGAAAAATGTCCACATTAATGTCCCCACATTCTATATCTTCCATGTCCTCCTTCACAGTAAACACTGATACTCATTTAGTATTTTCCTCATCTACTCCGGCTCCACACATAGGCTGCCCTTGTTGATCTTTGAGGGGCTGTATTCTCTCCCAATTACCCTTTTGTCCTTAATTTATAAAAACCCTTCTAATTCTCCTTAACCCTATTTGCCAAAGCTATCTCATGTCCCCTTTTTGCCCTCCTGATTTCCCTCTTAAGCATACCCCTACCGCCTTTATACTGTTCTAAGGATTCATTCGATTTGTCCTGTCCATACTTGTCATATGCTTCCTTCTTGTTGTTAGCCAACTCCTCAATTTCTCTAGTCATCCAGCATTCCCTACACCTACCAGCCTTTTCTTTCACCCTAACAGGAACATACTGTCTCTGGACTCTTATTATCTCATATTTGAAGGCTTCCCATTTTCCAGCCTTCCCTTTACCTGTGAACATCTGCCTCCCAATCAACTTTTGAAAGTTTTTGCCCAATACCATCAAAATTAGCCTCCCTCCAATTTACTTTGAGATCCGGTCTGTCCTTTTCCCAAAGTGGTCCAGCACTGACACCTCAGTCACCTGCCCTGCCTTAGGTCAGGTTTTGCACCTTCTCTAGTAGGAACATCCACGTACTGCCTCAGAAAATTGTCTTGTCCATGCTTAACAAATTCCTCTTGATCTAAACCCTGAACGCTGGCAGTCCTAGTCAATGTTTGGAAAGTTAAAATCCCCGACCATAACCATCCTAGTATTCTTACAGATAACTGTTTCTCAATTTCCTGCTGATTATTAGAGGTTTATATTACAGTCCCATAAGGTGATCATCCCTTTCTTATTTCTCAGTTCCACCCAAATAACTCCCCTGGATGTATTCCCAGGAATATCCTCCCTCAATACTATCCCTTATCAAAACACCACTCCCCACCTCTCTTGCCACCCCTGTATCTTTCCTGTGGCATTTGTATCCTGGAACATTGAGCTGTCCATCCCTGAGCCACATTTCTGTAGTTGCTATGATGTCCCAGTCCCATGTTTCTGACCATAAACCCTGATTTCACCTGCCTTCCCTGTTAGGTCTCTTGCTTTGACGTAAATGCAGTATAACTTCAGTCCTACATTGTTCTCTGCATTATTCCTTCCTGCCCTGACTGTTTGATTCACTCCCTTTCCCAACTGTACGATTCTCGGGTTAGTCTCTTTCCTCACTGTTTTCCTGGGACCCATCCCCCACCTTACTCATTCAGCAACTTCACTGGCTTTCTTTCTGCAAGCAGTCTTGACATTTTATTTTCATATCTTGATCCAGCACCTTTGTCGGCAGCTTGTTCTAGGTCATTGTCCCCTGAATGAAGTTTTCCTCCATACACACTTAAGGCTATCTGGCTGCATGAGGGTTTTCAGGTTTCTGTGACCTGGATAATGTGTGATCAGCAGGCACCTGGAAATCTACAGGAATCGCCATCAATGTATCTTTATTTAACTGTACTGGCCGTGATCACTTATTTTGTGAGTTTATTTTTGCAGGACACTAGTGTGGCAGGAAGAATACTAAGACACCCGAGTGAGGGAGATTCAGTGGGCTGACTGTGGAAAAAGTGCTTCAAACCATTTCCTCAGCTTGGGGGAATCAAAATCACACCCCTCACGGTGGGGACAGACTGTGTACCAGTTCTGTTTGTAATTTCAAACCCAGGTGACACAAGGAATACTCTCCCCATGGGGAAACCGTGGAAATGTGGGGACTGTGGGAAAGGATTCCCTTCCCCCTCAGTGCTGGAAATTCACAGACGTGTTCACAGCGGGGAGAAGCCGTTCATCTGCTCAGTGTGTGGGAAGGGATTCACAAATTCTTCCAACCTGCGGGCGCACCAGTGGGTCCACACGGGAGAGAAGCCCTTCACCTGCTTGGTGTGCAGGAAGGGGTTCACGCATTCATCTGCACTGCTGACCCACCAGCGGGTCCACACTGGGGAGAGGCCGTTCGGTTGCTCAGAGTGCGGGAAGGCTTTCCGTCGTGTGAGCAACTTGAGGAAGCACGAGCGGGTCCACACGGGGGAGAGGCCGTTCCCCTGCCCCGAGTGTGGGAAGGGATTCATTGATTCTTCCAGCTTGCTGAACCACCAGCAGATCCACACAGGGGAAAGGCCATTCACCTGCTCTGTGTGCGGGAAAGGATTCAATCATATGAGCAATTTTCGGCAGCATAAGCGGGTCCACACTGGGGAGAGGCCATTCACCTGCCCCGAGTGTGGGAAGGGATTTACCAACTCTTCCCACCTGCTGACCCACCAGCGGATCCACACTGGGGAGAGGCCATTCACCTGCTCCAAGTGCAGGAAGGGCTTCACCTGCTCCTCCGACCTCCAGAGACATCAACGAGTTCACGTGCCATCACAGGGAAATTGAAGGAGTGACAGATAAGTACCATTTTTGACTAGACTATCAACCCCGTTCTGGGGTCTCCCAGGTTTGAATCCCACCGTGGTAGATGGCGCAATTGAAATCTGGAGTTCAGAATCAAATGATGAAACCATTTTCAGGGGAAGAAAAACCCCACCTTATTCACTCATGTCCTTTTTTAGAGAATGAAGCTACCTTTGCAGGAAAGGAATCACTCAGTTATTCCAGCTGCATCCTTTACCTGGTCTGGCCTACCCCTGACTCCAGAGCCACAGCAGTGTGGTTGACTCTTGATTGCATCCCCCTCCTGTATATGAGCTGGAGAAACTAACTTGTATACAGGGTGTAGGCTGAAACTGCTGAGTGAGGCAATACTTCCTCCAGGTGAAGGCTGTACCAGGGATCCAGTTCCAAAGGGATAATTTGGTGCTGACCAATAGTAAAGAAAGTGGGGGATGGGGAGTGTGTGCACTTTGACCTTGAGCTTTTTATTTAAAAAACGCTACTTTTCGTGCACCTTTTTTTCTGGGAAAAATTGAAACTGTAATGAAGCAGGGTTGCAATAAACGTTACCGGAATTCACCGTCTGACTCAGACTCTCATTGAAAGCTGAGAGATTCAACAAGTTTTTGCTTTAAAGCTGCTAATTTCTTTCACCCTCCAGCACTAAGTTTCCAATGTCCTGGATCAGAAGTGAATGAGTGGCAGAATTGTGAGAAATTGTAAATTTTTCAGGAGTGCGGGTTTATTGTTTCATCAGCATTGTAAGGTTTACTGGCAGCAGTGGGAGGTGTGGGCTCGAAACAAAGATTAAAAGTCTCACAACACCAGGTTATAGTCCAACGGGTTTATTTGGAAGTATTAGCTTTTGGAGCACCGCTCCTTCATCGGGTAGCTGTGGAGCAGGATCATAAGACACAGAATTAAAATTAAAACTGAAGTTTTTCATCTCATCATCATCTCATTTCATCAGCATTGTAAAGGTTACTGCCTGCAGGAGAAAGTGTGGGCTGTGTTCATGAGAAACAAAGGCAAAAATCAGACAAAGGTATTGGAATATAATCTGATATTATTTGGAAGGACTAGCTTTCGGAGTGCTGTTCCTTCATCAGGTAGTTGTGGAGCAGGATCATGACATAGGATTTGAACTAAAAAATTACAGTGTCATACAACTGAATTGAACAAATCTAGATTGTTATCAAGTCTTTCATCCTTTAGAATGGGTTGCAGGTTTCAGTTCATTAATATGTAAATCCCAGAACTACTTATAAGGAACGTTCTCAATGTAATTTGAAAGTGATATTTCAGCTCAGAGAATGTATTAAAGGTGTGAGGTTAGAGCCTGCCTGTCTCCTAATGTTGAGTCAGACTGGTTCTACTTCCAAAGTTGGAATGTATAAAATATTAATGGATTGACTGCCTGCAGATTGTGTGCTTTGAGCAAAATTGAATGTGTCTGCTATCTCTCACCTCCCCACACACAACATGGGTGCTGGGGAAAAAATAAGCACTATCGCAGTAGCGTTAGTGAGGGGATTTAAAAAAAAGTTTAACCAAGAGATTTAGCCACCTCAGTTTAAAAAAAAAACCCAGGAGATTGGAATCTCCTCCGTTGAGGACTGACTCTCAGCTGGCTGGCTACAGCCAGCGTACTGTGAGCAGGAGAAGAGGAGGAGAGGCATTCAAAGTTTGGGAGAAGATTTGTAGCTCGGGTGTTCGTTGTTGTGGTTCTGTTCGCCGAGCTGGGAATTTGTGTTGCAGATGTTTCATCCCCTGTCTAGGTGACATCCTCAATGCTTGGAAGCCTCCTGTGAAGCGCTTCTGTGATGTTTCCTCCGGCATTTAAAGTGATTTGTATCTGTCCACTGCAGCGGACAGCTGGAACTGACAACTGGAAGCGGCAGATACAAATCACTATAAATGCCGGAGGAAAGATCACAGATGCACTTCACAGGAGGCTCCCAAGCACTGAGGATGTCACCTAGACAGGGGACGAAACGTCTGCAACACAAATTCCCAGCTTGGCGAACAGAACCACAACGAGGGGAGGCATTTTAACCTCAATTATTTTTTTCAAAGTTCTAGCTCAAAGGTAGAAGACAGGGAGTGGTGGTGGAGGGGTGCTTTTCAGACAGGAGGCCTGTGACCAGTGTGTGCTACGAGGATTGGTGCTGGGTCCATGACTTTTAATCATTTTATAAGTGGTTTGGCTGTGAACATAAGTAGAGTAAGTTTGCAGAGGACACCAAAATTGGAAGTATAGTGGACAGTGAAGAAGTTTACTTTTGATTAAAACAGGATCTTGATCAGATGGGCCAATGGGCTGAGGAGTGGCAGATGGAGTTTAATTCAGATAAATGCGAGGTGCTGCATTTTTGAAAAACCAATCAGAGCAGGACTTATTGGTAAGGTCCTGGGGAGTTTTGCTGAACAAAGAGACCTTGGAGTACAGATTCATAATTCCTTCAGAGTTGCAGGTAGATAGGATAGTGAAGATGATGTTTGGTATGATTTCCTTGATTCCTTTCCCAATGAATCAAGTGGCTCCATCAGAGGTTGATGTGATATTTGGTTTCAGATTTCTTTCCCCATGTCTTCCTGCAACAAAATTCACAAAATAAGTGATCGCGGTCAGTACAGTCAAATAAATATAATGTGGGCAGCACGGTGGTTAGCACTGCTACCTCACAGTGCCAGAGACCCGGGTTCGATTCCCGCCTTAGGCGACTGTGCAAACTCCACACAGTCATTCTCCCCATGTCTGCGTGGGTTTCCTCCAGGTGTTCTGGTTTCCTCCCACAGTCCAAAAATGTGCAGGTTAGGTGAACTGGCCATGCTAAATTGCCCGTAGTGTTGGGTGCAGGGGTAAGTGTGGGAGAATAGGTCTGGGTGGGTTGCGCTTTGGTGGGTCGGTGTGAATTTGTTGGGCCGAAGGGCCTGTTTCCACACTGTAAATAATCTAAAAAAAAATATGACAACTCCTGTAGATTGCCGGATGCCTGCTGATCACATATTATCCAGGACACATCAGGCAGCCAGAGAGCCTTAAGCGTGTATTGAGGAAAACTTCATTGGTTACAATGACTTGGAAATGAAACTGAATAAGGATATGAAAATGAAACATCATAGAGTCATACAGATGTACAGCATGGAAACAGACCCTTCGGTCCAACCCGACCAGATATCCCAACCCAATCTAGTCCCACCTGCCAGCACCCGGCCCATATCCCTCCAAACCCTTCCTATTCATATACCCATCCAGATGCCTTTTAAATGTTGCAATTGTACCAGCCTCCACCACATCCTCTGGCAGATCATTCCATACACAAACTAGAGTGAAAAAGTTGCCTCTTAGGTTTCTTTTACATCTGTCCCCTCTCACCCTAAACCTTTGCCCTCTGGTTCTGGACTCCCCCACCCCAGGGAAAAGACTTTGTCTGTTCATCCTATCCATGCCGCTTATGATTTTATAAACCTCTATATGGTCACCCCTCAGCCTCCAACGTCCACGGAAAACAGCACCAGCTTATTCAACCTCTCCCTATAGCTCAAATCCTCCAACCCTGGCAACATCCTTGTAAATCTTTTCTGAAGCCTTTCAAGTTTCATGACATCTTTCCGATAGGAAGGAGACCAGAACTCTTATTTCCTAAACGCTGAAAACTCCATCCCACACATTCTCCCTCCATTCTAACTTTGCTGAACCTAATCCGTGCTGTATCCTGAAGGGTCTGGTTTACGCTGATTTACAGCCCATGCTTGGGGGATCTAATTGAAACATACAGAATACTGATTGCCCTGGACAGGGTGGATGTTGGGAAGATGTTTCCATTGGTAGGAGAGACTAGGTCCCAAGGGGACAGCCTTAGAGTAAAGGGAAGACCTTTTAGAATGCAGAGAAAGGAGAAACCTTTGTAGCCAGAGAGTGTGAAACCTATGGAATTCATTGCCACAGAGGCTGTGTTGGGCAAGTCACTGAGTATATTCAAGACAGAGATAAATAGGTTCTTGTGTATCAAGGAGATTGAGGGTTGCAGGGAGAAAGCAAGAGAATGGGCTTGAGAAACTTGTCAGCCATAATTGAATGGTGGAGCAGACCTGACTTTCTGAATGACCTAATTTCTTCTCCTCGGTCTTATGGTCTCTTGCTGTCCTGGACATAGTGAGAGAGAACTGGGAGCAGGAGTAGGCCATTTGGTCTTTCAAGCCTGTATCAACAGTGAAGAGATCTGCACCAACATTGAACTGGATATGAATATACCTACATCTTGGTGGATAGTGTGGGACCTTTTTCACTGGAGCATAGGAGGTTGAGAGGTGATCTTATCAAGCTTTATAAAATCATGAGGGGAATAGATGAGGTGAATGATGGGTGTCCTTTCCTTGGAGTGGGGTTTCAAGGTTAGGGAGCAAATTTTGAAGGTGAGTGGAGAAAGATTTTAAAAAGACAGGAGGGACACCTTTTGTTTTCCCATAGAGAATGGTTCGTATGTGGAATGAATGTCCAGAGAAAGTGGGGATGCAGGTACAGTTTAAAAGACATTTGGATAAGGACATGAATGGAAAGGTTTCGACATGTTATGGACTAGGCCAGACCCCTCAAAACATTCTTAAGCAAGCAGCACAGACCGTAGCTTTGCTATTTGTTTCAGTAAGTGCACAGTGAAAATTACCCAAAGTTAGCTAGGTTGACTACCAGGATTTAAAGCAGATAAATGTATTCACAGGAATACAGAATGAAACACAAAGAACAGAATATAGAATAACCACAGAACTCAGTCTGTCTAAACTAGACTTAATTATGCTGTTCCAAATATACATAACAGTCCCAATAAACAAACCCCTTCAACATACAGTAAAACTGAAACAGAGGCTGACAGGTCAAAGTTAGAAGGACTGAAGGAGAGAGAGTTTAACAATTTTTCTCCACATAGTCCACTGCTGAACTCACTCAAACAAGGCCTCAGCTTTCACGACAGATCACTCGTCTTTCATTATGCAGGTCACTTCGAAAACTTAAAGCTTGGGCCTAAAGTCTCATCTGTTGATGTACAAACAAAAAAGCCAACCAATACCCTTTTCATTTCTGTACTGACCCATCCATTTTGGAGCCCAGGGCCATTTTACCACCACTCTGAAAAAAACCAAGGACACAGCATCCTTGAGAAGAAGGACCAGCTTTTAGAAAAAGGACCAACTTTGTGACAGAGGGATATGGGCCAAACACTGGCAGATGGCATTAGTTTAGTATGCAAACATAGCATAGAGTAGTTGGACTGAAGGTTTATTTCTGTGCTGTATCATTCTGTAATGGTCTTAAAACCATTTTCTTGCCTTCCCCTATAACCATCCACTTCTTTGTTGTTCAAAAGTCAGATGACCTCAGCCTTGAATATATTCAATAACACGACCCCCCCACCCCCACAATTGCAGGAAGTCATCCCCATTTTTGAACTCAATTCCTCTTGCTAATATACCACTTGCCTTGCTGATTGCTTGTTGCACCTGTCTGACAACTGGCAGTGACCGGTGCAAAAGGACGCTGAGGCCCCTTTGTCCATCCACACATCATTCCTGATGAAGGACTCGTGCCCAAAACATTGACTCTCCTGCTCCTCGGATGCTGCCTGACCTGCTGTGTTTTCCAGCCATACTTGACTCTGATCTCCAGTCCTCACTTTCTCCACAGACCAATATATTATCATTTAAACCATGCACCTCCTTTCTACCTTTTTTTAAGCAATAGGCTTTAACTTTACATTGTGATACTGCATTTGCTGTGCGTTTGCCAACGGAGACACAGACCTGGACCAACTTTTCCAGAGTCTGTCCCCTCCCTGGATTCATTCCCTTTCCCTTCAGTTTGTGTAAAGTCAGCAACTGAATCCCAGAACGAAAGAGAAATGAAAACGTGGATGAAAAGAGAGTGCGGTACCCACAGATATTGGGCAGAGTTGCAGTCTGGGGTGAAGCTCAATCTTCATTCAAAGAGAGAGAGGAACAACAGCAACTTCAGAAACTCACGGCCCAACTTCCGCATTCAGACAAAGAGGCGGTTCTGATTGGCAGGAGGACCAGGCCCCTTCCGGTCCTCCGGCTCTCACCATTGGTCCTTCAGAAGGAAGTCAAGCGCCGTTTCCGCGGACAGCGACGAGCATGCTCAGTGTTTTTGTTGACACCGCAGCACATGCGCAGTGCTTTTGCTGACACTGCAGCACATGCGCAGTATGCTCTGTGGAGGTGCTGGCGTTACCGACTGATTTGAATAGGAGAAAAAAAGCTGCAGCCACAATTTTATTTTTCCCTGCGGCTCGACAGTTTATTCCTTTTGAATTTCGTCCGGCTTTGTATGTCTTTTCCTCAGGATAGAGGAAGTCCAAAACTAGACGGCATATGTTTAGGGTGAGAGGGGAAAGATTTAAAAGGGACCTCAGGGGTAACTTTCATGTAGAGTGTGGTGTGTGTATGGAATGAGCTGCCCAGAGGAAGTGGTGGAGGCTGGTACAATGACAGCATTTGAAAGGCATCAGGATGGGTATCTGAATAGGAAGGTGTGAGAGAGATATGGGCGAAATGCTGTCAAATGGGTCACGAGATTAATTTAGGATATCTGGAGGGCATGGGCGAGTTGGACTAAAGGATCTGTTTCTGTGCTGTATGACTCTATGCGTCTATTTCAATGCAAGTTTCAGAAACATGACTGCAGCTTTAAAAAAATTAATATATTTTAGCTGTTCTTAATTTTAAAGATCAGCCATTTCTTGCACACCCCTGTCTTCCAGGTAGAGTCATCACTATTGATTCTCTCCAATTCCTGAGAAAGAGATACAGCAATCAAAGAGGGCATGAGAAAGCATGGGGGAATGGTAGAAGGGGGAGAGAATGGACAGGGGAGCGGGGTAGAGAGAGAGAGAGAAAATTACAGGGGACAGAGGGTGGGGTGCAGAAAATGAGGGGAAGAGAGAGAAGAAGGCTGAGCACAGAGAATTGGTGAGTGCAGAGTGTGAGGAGAGAGAGTGGATGGGGACCAAAAGGTTGGGGGACTGACAGCACAAATCCCACCTTCCTCAGGACTGGTGTCAGTGTCTCATGAATTGGAACCCACTCCACCCACAGCAGACCTGAGGCAATCGTTTCTCAATAGATGCTTGGCTAATGCAGTAGAATCATATAATCCCGACAGGCCATTTGGCCCATAAAATTCAGACTGACCTTCCAAACAGTATCCCATCCAGACCCACCCGTTTTTCCTACAGTTCCCCATGGTTAACCGATCCTCAGTTGCACATATGTGGACACTTCAGCACAGCTGATCCACCCTGAACTGCAGATATTTAGACTGTGAGAAGAAACTGGAGCACCCAGAGCTAACTCACGCAGACAGAAGAGTGAGAACTTGTTAAAGTTCACACAGACAGCTGCTCAAGAGTGGGACCGAATCCAGGTCCCTGACATTGTCAGGCAGTCGTACGAACCACTGAGCCACCCAGAGCTTTGATGTTCTGCTTTGTCCTAGTAGTTTCTAACTTCTCATGTGCCCTCAGCAGAGGCTCTCTCCTCCTGACATTGTTGGACCACACCCACTGCAACCTCCCTTTCCCACTTCTCCAGCCCTGAGCACATCGGTTCCTGAATCCTGGCACCAAACAGACACCAATGCCGTCTGTGCTCCTGCTGACAACTGCAGAGAACGGAGACCATCCCTGTCACTGTTCTGTCCCTTACCACCACCTCCCCCTCCCCAATGTTGTTTTTACTCCCACTGCCCAACCAGTTAACTCCTCCTACCTGCAGCCCTCTATCAGATCCCCTTTACCTGCCAGACCTGCACTTACACCCTCCTGACCCTATCCCTGATGCAAACAAAAGGCTCTCTCCAGAGGGGAATGACCGTCTCCCAGAATAAAGTGCCTGGTTAACTTTCCCACTTTACCCTCAACATGTGTGCAGCCTAGCTTCCAGCTCCATCTCTCTGAACGAATGTCCTCTAGGATGTGTTTGCCCTGGATCACAGCATTGAGAGCATCCCACCTTCTGCAAATTGTAAGACAAGCCCCACCCTGCCCTCTCCAATGTGTGTTGTATAACTGATAGCCAAGTTCGGAACCCATGAGGATGGCCTCAACAGGGACCTTGGTTTCATGTCACACCACAAGTGATCCCACTCACACAGGCTTGTACCCCATTACTCACATACGTTACCAAGCATGGTCGTATGCAAACACATGCTCTTTGCACATACACACACACTAACATGCACACCAATCAGTTTCTGGGGTGAAATTGCAATTGCAGAATTTTATTTGCAGATACATTATATTTTGCCCAAAAAGCACACAATCTTCAGGCAGTCAATCCATGTGACATGTTATAAATCCCTAATTGTTGTGGTTCTGTTTGCTGAGCTGGGAATTTGTGTTGCAGACGTTTCGTCCCCTGTCTAAGTGACATCCTCAGTGCTTGGGAGCCTCCTGTGAAACGCTACTGTGATGTTTCCTCCGGCATTTATAGTGATTTGTATCTGCCGCTTCTGGTTGTCACTACAAATGTAGTGACCCGAGCTACAAATCTTCTCACAAACTTTGAAATCCCTGCTTTGGAAACAGAACCAGTCTGACTCAAGATTGGGTTGCAGACAGACTCTAACATGAGTGAATCAGATGGTTTTCTTTCCCCAGAAAATGATTTCATCATTAGATTCTGAACTCCTGATTTCTGACTGAATTCCAGTTCCGCCATCTGCTGTGGCGGGATTCAAACCCAGGAGTCCCGAGGAGTCCCCAGAACTGGGTTGATAGTCCAGTTGATAATGGCACTCAGCCCTTGTTCCTTCAATCACCCTTTGCTGGCACATGAACTCACTGGTGCCTCCGTAGGTTGGAGGAGGGGGTGATGCCCTTCCCACACTGAGAGTAGGTGAACATGCTGTGCCTGGTGTGGACCCGCTAGTGTGTCTGCAGGCTGGAGGAATTGATGAATCCCTTCCTGTGCTTGGAGCAGGTGATTGGCCATTCCCTGTTGTGGATTCGCTGGTGAATTTCTAAAATCTCAAACCATATAATCAAGAAAAAACCCACTCTATTCACTACTGCAGACTTACAGCAAGGTTACACGTTAAAAAGTGTGCACTAATCTGTTCCTGTGCTGTGAGCTCTCCTACACATTTTCCTCCAAGATCAGCTGTGAATTTTGCTGTTTTTAAATTTTTCCAAGATGTTCAGAGAGACATGATTTCAAACAGCAGAGGCAGTAACTATGCAGATTCACTGCTGTGTCCGTTAGTAATATACGTTTCTTTCTCTCTCTCTCTCTCTCCCTTACAGACCATGTGCTCACTGCCTTTGGCTGTCTTTCTCCATTTTGAAATTGCTGTTGTCTTATTTTTTTTACTCCAAAGTTCCAAAACAATGCATCAGCATATGAAACATTAATAGCTGTTCCTGGAATTCAAGGAAATCGCCTCCAACAGTGAAAATACCTCAAAAAAGGAGCAGCTCTTACAGCCACAAATTTTCCAGTCCTCCATCTACATGACTACATGTAAGGCGGCACGGTGGCACAGTGGTTAGCACTGCTGCCGCACAGCGCCAGGGACCTGGGTTCAATTCCCGCCTCAGGCGACTGACTGTGTGGAGTTTGCACGTTCTCCCCGTGTCTGCGTGGGTTTCCTCCGGGTGCTCCGGTTTCCTCCCACAGTCCAAAGATGTGCGGGTCAGGTGAATTGGCCATGCTAAATTGCCCGTAGTGTTAGGTAAGGGGTATGGGTGGGTTGTCGCTTCGGTGGGTCGGTGTGGACTTGTTGGGCCGAAGGGCCTGTTTCCACACTGTAAGTAATCTAATCTAATGACTCTATAACAAATGTTCAACGAACTGGTCTGCAATTTCCCACATATGGCCTCGCTCCCATTTTGAATACAGATGTTACATTAACATTTTTCCAATCCAATGGAACCATAAGATCATACGACACAGGAGCAGAAATTAGGCCTTTCAGCCCATCAAGTTTGTTCCACCATTCAATCATGGCTGAGATGTTTCTCAACTCCATTCTCCAGCTTTCTTCCTGTAACCTTTGATCCCCTTGACAATCAAAAACATATATATATCAAGTCTTAAATAAACGCAATGAATCTTTCCCATGTTCAGAGATTTTTGGAATTTTGTAACTAATGAATTCACTATCTCCACTGCCACTTCCTTCAGGACCCAGGATGTAGGCCATCAGCACCAGTCGACTTGTCTGTCCTCAATCCAAATAGCTTGCTGTGTACCTTTACCCTCTCAATGTTGATTGTTTAAGTTCTATCCTTTCTATAGCCTCTGACTTGCCAATTCTAATAGGAATAGTTCTGTTGTCTCCCAACGTAAAAACTGAGATCATCTCTGCCACTTCAGTGTCCCCAATGAACTAACAGTTTTCATCTTCCAAGGTACCACACTTAGCTCAGCGACTCTGTTCCCATTAACATACCAACAGAAGCTTTTGCTGTCCTTTTTGATATTTAGTGCGAGGTTTCTTTTGTAAGTTAACTTACCTATTTTTATTTATATTTTTTAGAATCCCTTTGTTTATGTTTGAAAATTTCCTAATGTTTGACCCTTCCAGAGGTCTAGAATAACATTTCACAACTGGCGGAAAAGTTAAAAAAAACTACTTTGAAACTTTTTTAAATGACACCTTTCTGGCGGCTGGGGGCCGGCAAAATGATCGCCCCGCCCCCATTGTCTCCGATTGTTTGGTGGTCACCCTAACCACGCCCCCTCAGCCCGCGATGACGTCACACATGGACCCCGCCCCTTGTTTGCTGGCGCATGTGCAGTGTAGGTCCCGCGGCCGGACGAAGACAGTGTGACTGAGTGTGGGAGAGGAATGGCGCCGGCGGCTGAAGGAACAAGAACAGAAACCGCTGGAAAAGCTGAGCAGGTCCGGCAGCTCGTGTTGAGAGAAATGTGAGGACGTGTTTCGGGTCCGGGGATCCTTCTTCAGAACAGGACCAGGTTTCAGAAACATCCCGGGGAGGTCGCCAGGTCCGAGCGCCAAGACCTGGCTCCTGCCCCCGGGGAGAGGAGACAGTGAGACAGGGTAGGATTGGGAACCGCGGGAGGAGGGAGACTGGGGAGTTTATAAACTCCTAGGGGGAGGCCGCAGGCCGCGAATAAAAGCCCCACAGGCCCAGTGTTTACTTCACCGGGGAAGGGACTCTCGGGTTGCCTGGCAACCAGCCGCCATCTTTGTGAGGGTAAGGCCGATGTTGTCTTGGGGCGGGGAGCGCGGGCGGCCATCTTGGTGAGGGCACCATCAACTGTCATTTCCGGGAGAGAATTCCAACCTCGTGGCAGCCCCGGCCTTGGCCGAGCTTCATTCCCCACACAGTGTAGTGATGTGCAGGTTAGGGGGGCTCAGCCATGCTAAATTACTGATAATGCCCAAGGATGGTCTGGTTAGTGTATGTTGACCATGCTAATTTACCCGCAGTGTCCAGAGATGTGCAGGTTAGAGTGGACTGGCCGAGGTAAGTGTATCCATAGTGTTCGGGGTTCTGCAGGTTAGGGTGAAGGTCTGGACCCCCGAGATCGGTCAAAAGAATCACTGGGAGCTGAATGAAATAAGGCAGCCTAGCACAGATTTGTCCAGCAACACAGGTTAAAAACTTTATGTTCCGTGGCAAAATTACACAATTACATTTGAAAATTACTCATTATTTTTGAGACAGCACAGCCTTAATGACAAGAAAAGACCAATAAAATGTGATAAGGTGACATGATTGACAGCAGGTTAGTCCAATGATATTTCCTGGGAAACAGATTGTTTTACGTGCAAAATCATCCCATGTTTGCTAGTTCAAGAATAGTTCGAATACCAAATTACTTATGATTCACATTATGCAAACTCCATTGTTCTCTTTTATTTCTAAATCCAACCAACTCAGCAAAGCAACAATTCAAGTTCAATGTCAAATCATAACCTGAAGCCATTTTGTTATATTATTTTAAAATATTATTTAAAATTGAAATGCCATTTTGTGGTTAATAAAAACCTACATACACCTGTTGCTCCTAACAACAGCCTAAATTCAAATTTTAAATCCTGATCTCAATAAAGCAGCAGTTGTCTCATTACCCAAAAGGGTGAGACCACAAATGATATAATTACGGTTTTGATGGCTAATAACTCCTGAAAGTCCTTCTACAAAAAAAGGTCACTGAGAGCTGCATATTCCAAAGTGTGCTATTCCTGTTTTGTAGAGCTTTTGGATTCTTCCATTCTGTGCAAAACTCAGGGAGGACTATGTTCCTACAGTTACAGCACGAGGAGTACTTACTTTATTCAAAATAATAACCAAGTTTAGTGTAGGTAAGGGAGGGACCTTGCAAATAAGAGGCATGCCTATCTTTGTGACTTCCTTGAGGCTGTTCAATAGATGGGTCTTTCGGTAAGAGATGCGGTTATTGTCCCAGAACAGTTCCACCAATCCCATAATTGGGAAGACATTGGTGCCATTAGGGGTCAAAAAGTCTTTTGCTGAAGTCAGCACATAACAGACCACTTCATCCCTGCCAAATATTCTGTTGTGTCTTTGAAGAAACAAATTGTAACCGAAAGATAACATTTCCCTATTTTCTCTTTTGCAGTGTGACCTATTTGGATAGGGCAAGGCTTACCAGGGTTGCCCACAGCACAACTGGTATCAAACTGGCACACAACACCTTTACAGGGTAAAGACCGTTTAGACTTGTTCTGTAAATGAACTGTTCAAGCTCTGACCACTGCAATAGTCATTCTTGGTAATGTTCAATCTCCCAGCATTTGGATGGGTATATGAATAGGAAGGGTTTGGAGGGATATGGGCCGAGTGCTGGCAGGTGGGACTAGATTGGGTTGGGTTATCTGGTCAGCATGGCCGGGTTGGACCGAAGGATCTGTTTCTATGTTGTACATCTCTGTGACTCTATAAATGGGTGATCTAATTGTTCGTTCACAACAGTAAGTAAACATCCTTCAACATCCATCTTTTGAAGACCATTCAGGCTCATAGAAACTTCAATCAAATCACCCCTTGCTATTCCAAACTCTGGTTGAAAGTCAGACCTGCCTGACTAATGATTTCCCATAAGACAGTCTGTTCATTGTGGGTGTCAATCCAGTTTACCTTCTGTGAATTGCCTTTTATGCATTTTCATTCTTCCTTAGGTAAGGATATCAAAACTGAGCACCGTGTTCAAGATGTAGTCCCACCAATGCTCTGTAACTGAGGCATAATCTCCTTACATTTATGTCATTGGCCTTTCTAATCACTTGCTGCGCTTGCATTCTAACTTGTGACTTATTTGCAAGGCCCCTGGATCCCTCTGCATCTCAGAATTATGCGGTTGTTCTCCAAATAGGTAATAAATTGCATTTTACCATATTGTACACCACTTGCAAGAGTTTTGCTTATTTATTTAACCAATCTAACAATCTGCATCCTTGATATGTCATCCCCACAATGTACTTCTCAATCTATTTTTGTGTTTCCTGCAAATGTAACCACATACCTTTGATCCCCTCCTGTAAGTCATCTATATAATTGTAAAAAGTTGAGGAGCCAGCAGAGATGCCTGTTGGAACCCCACCATACTTTCAAATATACAACCAATTTGACAAAAGAACCATTCTTGCATATCCTGTTTTCTGCCAGTCAGTTGATGTTCTATAATATACTTTACACCATGAGCTCCTCTGTGCAATTTGCTTTTCGTGAAAACATGTCAAACACCTTTAGGATATTCAAGTTCAGTATATCCACAGGCTTCAATTTACATACTCTTCCAAAGAATTCCTTTAGGACGGCATGGTAGCACAGTGGCTCCCTCTCATGGCCAGAGACACCTGTTTGATTTCAGCCTTGAGTCGACTATCTGTTTGGAGTTTGTATGTTGTGTCTATGTCTTTGTGAGTTTCCACTGGGGGCTCCACAGTCCAAAGATGTGTAGGTTGGGTGGATTAGCCATGCTGGATTGTGTAATGTCCTTGGATGTACAAGCTAGGTGAGTTAGCCATGCTAAATGCAGGGTTACTGGAGTAGGGTGGCAGTCTGGATCTGGGTGGGATGCACTTGAGGGTTGGTGCAGGACTTGATCGGCCAAATGGTCTCTTTCCGCACTCTCGGAATTCTATGAATAAATTGGTGAAACAGCATTTTGTTTTCATATTAGCATGTTGATTCTTTTCAATTACCACGAGTTTTTTGACATGGTGGTTATAATCTCCTTAATTGATTCAAAAACAAACGTTTAATTGCCATTGACTCAAGGGATTCATTTTCCATGATGTATCTTTCCCTTCTAGAACAGAAGTATTAAATATGTTACTCTCCAGTCTGAGGAAAATTTGCCTGATCTAATAAATCTTGGAAGATTAACATTAATGCAAATATGAACTCATTAGCCACCTTTTAAAATTCTATGATGAAGTCCACCTGTACCCAGAGATTTGCCAGCCCATAGCACTATCAGTTCGCTCAATAGCATTTATCTAATGATTCTCATTTCACCAAACTCCTTTGTTTGTTCAACCTATGGGGTTAAAGGCAGGATTCTTGACAGTGTGGTGGAACAGAGGGATCTTGGAGTCCAAGTCCATAGATCGCTCAAAGTTGCCACCCAGGTTGATAAGGTTGTTACAGAGGTGTACAGTATGTTGGCTTTCATTAGCAGGGAGATTGAGCTTAAGAGCTGCAAGGTTATGTTGCAGCTGTATGGAGTACTGGTTAGATCACACTTGGAATATTGTGTTCACTTTTAGTCACCTAATTTTAGGGAAGATGTGTAGGGAAAATTTCCAGAGGAAATATCACAGAAGCGCTTCACGGGAGGCTCCCAAGCACTGAGGATGTCACCTAGACAGGGGACGAAACGTCTGCAACACAAATTCCCAGCTCGGCGAACAGAACCACAACAGGAAGATGTGTAAGCTGAGAGAGGGCACAGAGGAGATTTACCTCGATGCTGCCTGGAGTGGAGGGTATGTCTTAGGTTGAGGGAGCTAGGGCCTTTCTCATTGGAACAAAGAAGGATGAGAGGTGACTTTATAGAGGTATACAAGATGTTGAGAGGCATAGATAGAATGAATAGCTAGAGACTTTTTCCCCAGGTCAGAAATGTCTGTCATGACGGGGCATAATTTTAAGCTAATTGGAAGAAGGTTTAGGGGAGATGCCAGAGGTAGGTTTTTTACTCAGAATGATGAGTGCATGGAATGCACTTCCAGGGTTGGAATGAGAGTCAGATACATTTAAGGACATTTAAGCGACTGCTGAACAAGCACATGGACGGCAGTAAATTGAGGGGTGTGCAGGCTCTTCTCATCTTCAAGTTGGATAAAAGGCTGATACAACAGCGAGGGCTGAAGGGTCTGAACTGTGCTGTATTGTTCTACGTTCTCGCTCCAGAACGATGCAGCAGCAGTATTGGAAGAACAAAATTGCATCAAACCCCTTGACACTTCCAGAGATGGGCACTGTCGATGGAAACTCAGTTAAATTCTGCAGGCAATCAGGTGATAGCCAGGGTGGCGGCGGTGCGGGGGGGCGGGGGAGGCAACAATCGGGGAAAAGGGTTTGAAACATTTTTTTATAAAACGCTTGGACAATGAAAGGACGGGTCTCCTTTTTGTTAACCCTGATTTGGTTTGAGTTTTAGCGAGCAGTCTGTCTGAAGCTACTGGGGGAAGAAAGGTTCCCTGATTCAACAAATGTTTCTGGCTGACTGTTTCTCACTTACAATTCCTGAAGAAGGGCTTATGCCCGAAACGTCGAATCTCCTGTTCCTTGGATGCTGCCTGACCTGCTGCGCTTTTCCAGCAACACATTTTCAGCTCTCTCACTAATGTCTCTCCTGTAAGAACCTGTGTTTGAACTGACCGTTCTTTTTTGCTGTAGGGGTGTGTTTATGAGAATGCTCCTTTTTAAGTTGCGGGGAGGTTGTGACGGTCGGGTTTATAAATGGATGCTATTCTAAATTCTGTTTTCTTTTGCTTGTGTTTTCATGCAGAGGGTGGTGTATGGATGTAGTGAGCTGCCAAAAGAAGTAGTGGATGCTGGGACAGTGGCAATATGCAAAACCCTTGGGCGGCATAGTGGCTCAGTGGTTAGCACTGCTGCCTCACAGCACTAGGGTTCCCACGTTCGATTCCAGCCTCTGGCAACTGTGTGTGGAGTTTGCACATTCTTCCCATGTCTGCACGGGTTTCCTCCGACAGTCCAAAGATGTGCAGGTTCGGAGAAATTGGCCATGTTAAGTTGCCTGTAGTGTTAGGGTGGGTTACTCTTCGGAGGGTCGGTGAGAACTTGTTGGGCCGAAGGGCCTGTTTCCACGCTGTAGGGAATCTCATCAATAGGCACCTGGATGGGTGTATGAACAGGAAGGGTTTAGAGGGGTACAAGCCAAGTGCTGGCAAACGGGACGCGATTAATTTCGGATATCTGGTCAGCATGAATGAGTTGGACCAAAGGGTCAGTTTCCAGCACTTGGCCTATATCCCTCTCAACCATTCCTATTCATGTCCCCATCCAGATGCCAATTAAAAGCTGCCATTGTACCAGCCTCCACCACTTCTGGCAGCTCATTCCATACATGCATCACCCTCTGTATGAAAAGGTTGCCCTTTAGATCCCATTTAATTCTTTCCCCTCTCACCATAAACCCTCTGGTTCTGGACTGTGCAACCTCCAGGGAGATTATTTACCCTATCCATACCCCTCATGATTTTATAAGCCCATATAAGGTCACCCCTCAACCTCTGACACTCCAGGGAAAACAGCCCCAGTCTACTCAACCTCTCGGCAACATCCTCGTAAATCATTTCTGGTAGAGAAGTCAATGATTTGGGTTAATACCTGAAACACTGACTTCACTGCTGGTGCTGCCTGGCTTGCTGTGTTCTCCCAGCCTCCTGCTTGCCTACTCTGGATTCCAGCATCTGCAGTTTATATTTGTCTCTAACGAACGGCAGAGCAGACTCGATGGGCTGAATGGCCTAACTTCTGCTCCAATGGCCTTGCAGGCTTAGGTTTGTGCAGATTGTTTCAGTGGGAACGTGCAGTCCCGGGCTCAACGAGCAGCAGCGTTCATAGAATCACAGAATCCCTACAGTGTGGACACAGGCCCTTCAGCCCAACAAGTTCAAACTGACCCTCTGAAGAGTAACCCACCCAAACCCATTTCCCTACCCTATTACTTGACATTTCCCCTGACTAATACACCACACCTACACATCCCTGAACACTGGGAAAATTTAGCATCGCCAATCCACCCTACCTGCACACCTTTGGACTGTGGGAGGAAACCCACGCAGGCACAGGAGGAGAATATGCAAACTCCACACAGATAATTGCCCCAATAGTGGAATCAAAGCTGAGTCCCTGGCACTGGAAGGCAATGCTACTCACCACAGAGCCACTGTGGGAGTGGGTGCAGTCCAGCAGAAAACAAAACAAGCCCACCAACTCTCCCACTATCAGACTGGGCAGGAGGTTCAGTCCTGGGGGTGACCCACAGCAGCCTCACTGGCAGAATCCGATTGTTGGGAGCACTGGTGGCCCCGCTGGTGCCTCTGCAAGTTGCAGGACTGGGTGAAGGCCTTCCCACACACAGGGCAGCTGAAGGGCCGCTCGCCGGTGTGAACCCACTGGTGCTTCAGTAAGTCAGAGGAATTGCTGAAGGCCTTTGCGCACTCAGGACAAGTGAATGGCCTCTCCCCGGAGTGGACCCGCCGGTGGATCACCACGTGGGAGAAATTGCTGAAGGCCTTACCACACTCGGGGCAACTGAAGGGCCTCTCCCTGGTGTGGACCCACCGGTGGGTCAGCAGGTTGGAGGCATGGGTGAAGGCCTTCCCACACTCAGGGCAGCTGAAAGGCCTCTCCCCTGTGTGGACCCGTTGGTGCCTCAGCAGGGTGTAGGAACTGCTGAATCCCTTCCCACACTCAGGGCAGCTGAAAGGCCTCTCCCCAGTGTGGACCCGCCGGTGGGTCAGCAGGGCAGAGGAATCGCTGAACCCCTTCCCGCACTCTGGGCAAGTGAATGGCCTCTCCCCTGTGTGGACACTCTGGTGCCTCAGCAGGGAAAAGGCCTGGGTGAAGGCCTTCCCACACTTGGGGCAGCTGAAGGGCTTCTCCCCTGTGTGGACCCTCTGGTGGGTCAGCAAGGCGGAGGAACTGCTGAACCCCTTCCCACACTCTGGGCAGGCGAACGGTCTCTCCCCGGTGTGGACACGCTGGTGCTTCAGTAGGTCAGAGGAATTGCTGAAGGCCTTCCCGCACTCGGAGCAGCTGAAGGGCCTCTCCCCTGTGTGGACCCGTTGGTGCCTCAGCAGGGTGTAGGAACTGCTGAATCCCTTCCCACACTCAGGGCAGGAGAATGGCCTGACCCCAGTGTGACTGCGCCGATGAGCATCCAGGACAGACAGGACATGGAAGCCTTTCCCACAGTCGCCACACTTCCAAGATTTCTCCACGGGGCGGGATTCCTCGGGTTTCTCCATGGCTGAAGCTTCAGCGGTACACAAACACATGTACAGTCCCTCCCCACCGTGAATTCCTCTTTCCAGGCTGGATAACTGTTTTAGGTTCCACACTCAGTGCGCTGTAACAGTAGGATCTCTCATTCCGTCCCACCGATGCTGAAAACGTACTGAAACAGGGACCAAAAAACTTTGCTCCTTCTCACAGAATCTTAGTCAAAACTCGTTACAGGCCCAAAGGACTGAACGACTGTCAGACATTGACGTGAAATTGAGGACAGCAGACGCTGGAGAGTCAGAGTCAAAAAGCGTGGAAAAGCACAGCAGGTCAGGCAGCATCTGAGGAGCAGGAGAGTCGGTGTTTTGGGCATAAGCCCTTCATCTGTTGATTTTTAAACTTCAGTTTTCAGATCAAATACTCTGTAAAAAGAGATTACAAAAGTCATCATTGTCACTGAGACGGTCTATAGCCTTAAAACTTGTCTTTAAACATTTAGACTAAATGTAATGCTGAATTATAGAACACATTTATTGCACTAGAAAATAGACAGACAGCAAGGCTCAGAAAAGGGGGAATCTTAAAGAATGCAAAAGACAGGGACACCTGGACTTACCAAGTGCTGTAAGACAATTAAGACATGCCTTAGCATTGGTGAATCTGTATGAACAGGACACCAAGTGATAACATTCACAGCCGTCCCCTTGTGAAATTAATGAGAGTGTTTGATTCTGACCCTGAAACGAAACTCGGTACTATCAAAAGCTTTGTAATTAACGGTCAGTTGCTGTCAGTTATAATGGATTCTTATACCCCTTGCAAACAGGGCAGTCACAGAGAAAATAAATCTTTGCTGTTACAAAACCCTGACCTGAGAGTTCAAAAGGACACCAGTTTTGTGCTGAGGCTGTTGAATCCAGTAGAAAATTAACTCTTAGTGCTTAGCTGCTATGGATTGAATTTAATTGCGCTTCGAGACTTTTTGGTGCTTTTGAGTAGCCAATTCTGGTTCTGAAATGCAAACTCTGTAAAAGGAAATATTGATAAAGCTTTAACTTACTTGCTGTTTTTCCAGACCTTACAGACTGCCTCACTGTCAATTCTAACTAATCAGATCTTATGTCTTACTTGAATTTCAATCACAAACTTGAAAAGAAGGCATGTTTCATTCAAAGACGAATGAATCAGTTTAAATGAAACCTCACGGTAACATCTCAGCCTCAGGGACAGAATGATTTAGGGCTTAAAAAGCAGGAGTCTGCTCCCAGCTTAGAAATTTATTCTAGGTTGAATATTGAAGAGATTCTTGCACAATGTGTCGGGAAGCCATTTTATGATTGAACATTTGCCCTCCTTACTAAGAAGCTGTTTTATAAAACAACTGTATCTGACATGTGAGCTGTGCGAGGTTACCTTGTGAACTCTCCAATTAGCTGAGACTGGTACCTCTTCATGAGAGGAGTTTATCTCGCTCGCAGGCGCCTAACTCAGCTGTTTTTCCCACCTGACGAATGGCTTCGGGCCTGTAGGAGTGATTAGTCAAGCTTCACAGATCTGTCAATGAGCTTTTCTTCCTTATGAATTATTGTCTTTCACTGTTATCTGTCTAATTAAGAACATGCAATTCCTTTTTCAAATTTTTGTAGAAAGGAAGCCACTTTGTATCAATACATTGGAGTCGCCTGCTGGGCATCTGGACAGCTGGTAACCTACTCTCTTAGATTATTAGAACCTAGTTAGTGTAGTTTATAGGTATCAATGTTATGTTGTCACAGTGATGCTATTAGTGAATAAAGGGGATAACTAAAATTATACTAAACTGTCCATAACAGGTTTTTATTCCAGACTTCCAAACAGTATGATTTCCGGGACGAACCAAGAGAGAGGCTTTACAGATCTGAGTCCACAAGGGATTCCGTGGGCGGTCTCAAATCTTCACTTTGACATCAGTCCAGGGTAGAAATTCACAACAAGCAATTCTTTTTCTGCAGAACAAATCTTTTCTTTTGTTATTCCACAAAATTGAAAGCACCATCCCACTCTCTTCCCCCCCCCCCCCCCCCCCCCCCCATCCATTCTCACTCCACTCTAATTCTCCTGAAGGGTGCTAATTCAGGATCTTACAGGGCCAAAAAAGTAAAAACATCTCTTTAGAATAACTCTACCTGAAAGTTAACATCTTTCACAACATTGGGATACTGCTCAGTGTGAGCAGATCTGATTTTGGGAAGCAAAGAAAAACTGTATAAATTCAGGATAAACCTGCAATACAGCGTCTTTAGAAACGACCAGGCACGGGGTCAAGGCATTGACACCAACACCAGAGAGAAACTAAACATACAGACATGGGAAACCATCAGTCTTTAATCTTTCAGAATGGGTTGTAAGTATCATTAATATGTAAATCTCAGAACTTCTTACAAATCACCTTCTCGAGATAACTTAAGGTTTGTAACGAAAGGTGACATCTCAGCTCAGACAATGCATTAAAGGTATGAGGTCACAGTCAGTCTGTATCCCAATTTTGAATCTGACAGGTTCTGTTTCCAAAGTGAAATTTACAAAATATTATATGCATGTACTGCCTGCATTGACTGCCAGCAGATTGCGCATTTTTTGAACAAAATCAAATTTTTGGATCAGAAATTGGCTAGCTGAAAGAAGACAGAGGGTGGTGGTTGATGGGAAATATTCATCCTGGAGTTCAGTTACTAGTGAGGTACCACAAGGATCTGTTTTGGGTCCACTGCTCTTCATCACTTTATAAATGACCTGGATGAGGGCATAGAAGGTGGGTTCGTAAATTCGCGGATGATACTAAAGTCGGTAGAGTTGTGGATACTGACTAACGATGTTGCCAGTTACAGAGGGACATAGATAAGCTGCAGAGCTGGGCTGAGAGTTGGAGTTTAATGTGGAAAAGTGTGAGGTGATTCACTTTGGAAAGAGCAACAGGAATGCAGAGTACTGGGCTAATGGTCAGATTCTTGGTAGTGTAGATGAGCAGAGAGATCTCTGTTTCCAAGTACGTAGATCCTTGAAAGTTACCCAGGTTGATAGGCTGTTAAGAAGGCATACGGTGTGTTAGCTTTTGTTGGTAGAGGGATTGAGTTTAGAAACCATGAGATCATGCTGCAGCTGTCCAAAACTCTGGTGCAGCCAGATTTGGAGTATTGCGTACAGTTCTGGTCACCGCATTATAGAAAGGATGTGGAAGCTTTGGGAAAGGTTCAGAGGAGATTTTACTAGGATGTTACCTGGTATGGAGGGAAGGTCTTAGGAGGAAAGGCTGAGGGGCGTGCGGCTGTTTTCTTTAGGGAGCAGGTTGAAAGATGACTTAAGTGACTCAGAAGATAATCAGAGAGTTAGATAGGCTGGACAGTGAATGCCTTTTTCCTTGGGTGGCAATGGCTAGCACGAGGGGATATAACTTTAAATTGAGGGGTGATAGATATAGGACAGATGATCAGAGGTAGTTTCTTTACTCAGAGTAGTAGAGGTGTGGAACGTACTGCCTGCAATAGTAGTAGACTCGCCAACTATAAGGGCATTTAAATAGTCATTGGATAGGCATATGAACGAGAATGGAATAGTGTCGGTTAGATGAGCTTCAGATTGGTCCCACAGGTCGATGCAATATTGAAGGCCAAAGGGTCTGCACTGTGCTGTAATGTTCTATGTATCTCTAAATATAATTCTGCAAATACAAATTCACCCTATACACTTGTATGCATGTGTGCGTGCATGAGAGAAAGCAAATGTCGATGTCTATGCTGTTTGTCTCTATGTCTATTTTGATAACAAATGCTTTATTTCTGTAAATGTTGTTATAAATCAGAGTTGGGTACTAATAGTTAGATGTAAGGGAGAGAGAATTCCTCAAGTTAGGTACCATAAGAATCCAATCCATCTGAAACTGCAGATGTTTGGACTGTGGGAGGAAACCGGAGCACCCAGAGGTAACCCATGCAGACAGAAGGGGGAGAACATACCAAAATTCACACAGACAGTCACGAAAAGGTGGAATCAAATCGCTTCTAACAATTCTCCCACACCTGCAAAACCCTGAACACTGTGGGTAATTTAGCAGGGCCAATCCACCCTAACCTGGGCAAAAATAAAAATCACATGACACCAGTCCAACAGGTATATTTGGAAGCACTAGCTTTTGGAGCGCTGCTCCTTCTTCAGGTGGTTGTGGAGTATAAGATCATAAGACACTGAGTTTACAGCAAAACATTACAGAGTCATGCCACTGAAATGATACATTGAAGAACCCTGGATTGTAAAGTCTTTCATCTTTTAGAATGAGTTGCCGTGTCATTAATATGTAAATCCCAGAACTTCTGATAAGACACTTACTTGAGATAACTTAAGGTCTTATTAGAAAAGATGACAACTCAACTCAGACAATGCATTAAAGGTGTGAGGCCAGAGTCTGTCTGTATCCCAGTTTTTGAGTCAGACTGGTTCTATTTCCAAAGTGGAATTTATAAAATATTCCATGTATTGTCTGCCTGCAGATTTGCATTTTGCTCAAAAAATGCACAATGTGTCTGCAAATACAAATTCACCCCATAGACATGTGTGCGCGTGGGGGGGGGGGGGGGTGTTGCGGGGGGCGCACATGAGAGAGAGAAAAAGTCTACTTCCAGACTGTATTGCATAACAGATGCTTTATTTCGGTTGATGCAAATATTGTTATAAATCACAGCTGGGTACTAATACTTAGATGTAAGGGAGAGAGAATTCTTCAATTAGGGCACTATAAGAATCCTGGCAGACCCCTATTTCTAGTTTACTTGACAATGAACAAACACAAACACCTATTTAATTCTAATTTTTTGCTTTTTCTGTTATATTTTCTGGTATTATGTTTCTGTGTCTGGATGGTTTACAAGCTGGGAGATTGTAGGTTGGACTTTGATTGAGTGAATGATTTATTGTTCCAGAAGGTGTCAAAGGAGGTTAAAGCTTCAGCAGAAATGAAGCACAGCTGAGAACAGACAACAACTGTGTGGGAACAGGAAGATCAACCAAGGGCAAAAAAACCAGGACCTGAAATCTGAGCTGACACCAGACTGCCCTGTGGTCAGTGCTTTGATTAGCATTGTCAACCCTCTACCTTTACCTAGCTTCCCCTTCGACTTGAATGCCACATCTCCCCTCAATATTTAGGATCCAATCCTTGTCATCCTGAAGCTATGTCTCTGTAAGGAGTCTCAGATCATAATTATTCTCTTCAATGTGAGCAGTCAATTCATTCACTTTTGTTACGTTGCAGCACTATTACGACAAGGGTAACCCCCTCTGCTAAACTAAACTAGCAATATAGAGATGATTCAACCCATGCAGTAATATGTAAAAGTTCGAGGGGCAAAGAACTATCCCAAAGGTAAATATTTAAAGTAAAAATTTAACAACTTTACTCTTTATGTCCAACAGAGAATTTTAAAACTCACAAAAATGCCCGGTTTTATAGTCCAAGCATCAGATCATTTTATTGGTGTTAATATTATCAAAATACTTAATTCAAACTTGATTGGACTTTGGTATTTTGGGGCAAAATTTAAACCGATTGGCCAAATTTGGATTTGTTTGTGCCTCATGGCAACCCAGTTGCTCTATTTGTGTTGACCAAATATTACATTCTCATCTTGTTTAGAACACTTTGTTCTGCTCAATTTTTTTACTCTCTTAAAGGTACAGTACCTCTACCCCTTCATAACAAGCACACAGTCAAATACTGACCTTTTAGTTTTATTATTTGTAATCTTTTGAATCCAGTTTTAATTGCTGGTACGTTTATTCTCCTTGTTCCTTTCTATTGTTCTCTGATGTCCATTTTCCACATCACTCCATTGCTTATCTACCTTGATTTGGATTGGCTTTGCTAAATTGCCCATAGTGCCCAGGGATGTACAGGTTAGGTGGCTTAGCCAATGGGAAATGCAGGGTGATAGTTTCGTCGTAATAGAAGCAGGAGTAGGCCATTGGGCCTGTTGAGCCTGCTTCACCATTTATTAAAATCGTGGCTGATCTATCCATCATCTCAGCTCTTCTTACTTGCATTATCCCGACTACCCTTGATTCCCTGAGGGGTGGGGGCGGGAGCAGGATGCTCTTTGGAGGGGTCAGAATGAACTTGATGGGCTGATTGGCCTGCTTCCACACTGTAGGACTTCTATGATTTACCACAGTTGTGTTTGCCTCCGATCACAGCTCCCAGAATCTCCCACCTTCTGCAAATCAAAAGACAAGTCCCCCCCGCCCTCTTGTATGTATGTTATCTAAACATACGCTTAAATCATTTCTAGTGAATACAGCCCATGCCTCCCGCTGCTGCCAGTAACCTTTACAATGCTGATGAAACAATGCAATTCCTGCAGTACTGAAAACCGTAAGGCTTCTAACAATACCAGTTACTCATTCACCGCTCCTGATGGACAGCATTGGAAACAAAACATCGAAGGCTGACAGGAATGAGCAGTTTAACTCAAAAATCCACCTAGCCCTTCACTGGGCACCCCAATCAGCACACTGTCCTTACTGCTGGTCAGCTTTAAAGCTCTTCACCCCCACAGTGCAATGAATTCCCACGTTCCACCAAAATCCTAGATGTACTCATGTACTCAGTTGCTGTCTCACCAATGAAATATTTCATTGTAACTTCTGCTCCCAGTGAAGACAAAACATCTTTGAAAGTTGCTCTGAAAGTCCAGTCTTCACAACAACACTCCTGCTTTCACACAGGATGATTAAAGTCATACAGCACAGAAACACAGCCTTCGGTCCAACTCATCCATGCCGACCAGATATCCTAAATTGATCTAATCCCACTTGCCAGCATTTGGCCTGTATCCCTCTAAATCCTTCTTATTCGCATACCCATCCAGATGCCTTTTAAACATTGTAATTGTAGCAGCCTCCACCACTTCCTCTGGCAGCTCATTCCAAACATGCACTACTCCCTTTGTGAAAAAGTTGACCCTCAGGTCCGTTTTAGATCTTTCCCCTTTCACGTGAAACCTATGCCCTCTAGGTTTGGTGTTGCCTACCATGGGGAAAGGATTTTGGCTATCCAACCTATCCATACCCATTATAAACTTCTTTAAGGCCACCCATCAGCCTCCAATGCTCCAGGGAAATTATCTCTGGCGTATTCAGCATCTTCCTATCGCTCAAACCCTCCAACTCTGCCTACATCTTTGTAAAGCTTTTCTGAACCCTTTTAAGTTTCACAACATTCTTCCAGAGGGCGGCAACTGGAATTGCACACAGTATTCCAAAAGTGGCCTAACATGACCTCCCAACCCCTGTACTCAATGCTCTGACCAATAAAGGAAAGTGTACCAAATGCCTTCTTCATTATCCTGTCTCCCTGCAATTCCACTTTCAAGGAATTATGAACCTGCAAGGACACTTTGTTTAGCAACACTCCCCTTTAACTATGTAAGTCATGCCCTGATTTGCCTTACAAAATGAAACACCTCACATTTACCTAAATTAAACTCATTTTGCCACTCCTTGGCCCATCAGCCCACCGATCAATTCTAATTTGTATTGAACTTTGTTTCCTCTCTCATCCCCTAAAAGCTGAGAATCTCCATCCCACACACACTTCCTCCATTCTGACTTTGCTGAACCTAATTCCTGATGTAACTCATCCTGAAGGGTGTGGTTCATCCTGATTAACAGGCCCACACTCGGGGGAGGTGGAGATCTAATTGAAACAGACAGAATTCTGACTGGCCTGGACAGAGTTCAGGGGAAGATGTTCCTATTGGTAGGAGAGTCTAGGACCTGAGGGCACAGCATCAGAGGAAGAAGAATATCTTTTAGAACAAAGATAAGGTGAAACATTTTCAGCTGGTGAGTGGTGAATATGTGGAATTCATTGCTACAGAAGGCTATGGAGGCCAGGTCACGGAGTAGATTTAAGATGGAGGTAGATGGTTCTTGAGTATCAAGGGGGTCGAGGGTTACAGGGAGAAAGTGGAGAATGGGATTGAGAAACTGATCAGCCAGAACTTAATAGTGGAGCAGCCCTGATGGGCTGAGAGGCCTAATTTCTGCTCCTGTGTTTTATGGTCTCTTGCTGTCCTGGACTAGGAGTGTGCAAATTGGGAGCAGGAATAGGCCATTTAGCCTGTCGGGTTTGCACCAGCATTGAACAGATCATAAGTAGATATGATCTAAAGGGTAAAAACAAGGACTGCACATGCTGGAAACCAGAGTCTAGATTAGAGTGGTGCTGGAAAAGCACGGCAGGTCAGGCAGCTCCTCAGATGCTGCCTGACCAGCCATGAATATACCTACATTCAGGTTAATAGGCTGGAAATTTTTCCACTGGAGCAGAGGAGGATTATAAAATCGTGAGGGGTATAGATGAGGTGAATGGCCAAAATCCTTTCTCTAGGCTGGGGGTTCAAGACTACGGAGCAAATTTTGAAAGAAAGAGAGGAGAAAGATTTTAAAAGGACATGAGGGTCGCCATTTATTCCGCCCCCAAGAGAGTGGTTTGTGTGTGGAATGAATTTCCAGACAAAGGGGTGGATGCAGATACAGTTAGAACATTTAAAAGACATTTGGATTAGCACATGAATGATGAAGTTGATTTTAAATAAATGTGAAGCACTGGATTTTGGAAAAGCAAATCAGAGCAGTACTTATACAGTTTATGGTAAGGTCCTGGGAGTGTTGCTGAACAAAGAGACCTTGGAGTGCAGGTTCACAGTTCCTTGAAGGTATGCTTTCCTTTATCGGTTACAGCACTGAGTAAAGGAGATGGGAGGTAGGTGAACCTCTCAGGGGAGCCTTTTCACACAGAGTAGTGCATATATGAAATGACCAGCCAGAGGAAGTGGTGGAGACTGGTATAATTACAGAATTTAAAAGGCATTTGGATTGGTCTATAATAGAAGGGGTTCGAAGGATATGGGCCCAGGGCTGGCAAATAAACTAGATTAGGATAATTGGTAAGCATGGACAAATTGGACTGAAGGGTTTGTTTCTGTGTTGTACATCTCTATGACTCCAATATAAAAGATTCAGAGGGATATAGGTTAAACACAGGCTGGTGGGTCCAGTTTAGTTTGAGAACATAGTCAGCATGGATTACTTGGACTGAAGGGTCTGTTTCTGTAACTGATTTGTACTGGTCTTGCCTCCCCCATAACCATCACTTCTTTGTTGTTCAAAAATCAGATGAACTCAGCCTTGGATATATTCAATTACTCCCAAACTGCAGGAAGGCGTCCCCACTTCTCAACTCAATTCTTCTTGCTAATATACCACTTGTCTTGCTCACTACTTGCAGCACTTGTCTGACAACTTGCACTGACTAGATTAGAAGGACGCAGAGGCTCCTTTGTACATCCACACATCATTTCTAATGAAAGGCTCGAGCCTGAAATGTCAATTCTCCTGTATTTTCCATTGAAAAAAGACCTGGACTAACTTTCCCAGAGTCTCTCCCCTCCCTGGATTCACTCCATTTCCCTTCAGTTCCTGCAAGTCAACAGCAGAACCCCGGAATGGAAAAGGGGTTGAGAAAAGAGCGTGCTGTACTCACAGATGTTGGAGAGAGGAAGGAAGTTGCAGTCTGGGGTGAAGCTCAATCTTCATTCAGAGAGAGGAGCAGCAGCAGCAGCAACTTCAGAAGTTCATGGTCCTACTTCCGCATCCAGACAATGGATTTGTTGTGATTGGCAGGAGGTCCAGTCTCTATCCGGTCCTCCAGAGCTTCTCATTGGTCCATCAAAACAAGATCACGGAGTGTTTCCGCTTTTTGCTTGAGTATGCGTAATGTTTTGCTGACACCGTGGAACATGCGCACTGCGTTGCTGACACCGAGTAGCATGCGCAGTACGGAGATGTTGGCATTACTGACAGATTTTCAAAGTTAAAAATCACACAATGCCACGTTGTCGCCCAACAGGTTTATTTGGAATCACTAGTTTTCGAAGCGCTGCTTCTTCATCGGTTGGTTGTGGAGCAGAATCATAACACACAGACTTTATAGCAACAGAATTGCAGTGTCATGGGATGTAATATTAAACAACTTCAGCTGACCTCTACCATCTTTTAGAATGACCATGTTAGTTTTGATTCCTACATCTGTAAATCCCAGAACTTTTCAGAAGTTACGTTCTCAAGATAGCTTTTAACAATAGGTGTCATCTCAATCAGATAATGCATTGAAGGTGTTAAGTTAAAGTCTGTCTGTGTCCCAATGTTAGGTCAGACGGATTCTATTTCTATCGTGGTATTACAGAATCGTATGTGTATGCGTTTTTGTGCAAAATAAAATGCGGTTCTGCAAGTACAAATTCAACCCACAAACTTGTGTGTGTGTGTGTGTGTGTGTGTGTGTGCGCAGGAGAAACCGAGTGATCATGTGTGTGTGAGACAGTATAATGGGGTATAAGTCTGTGAGAGGGTGTGTGTGTGTGAGAGAGAGCGAGTGCATGTGTATGTTGGCTTGAAGGAGTGTGTGTGTGTGTGAGAGAGAGAGAGAGTGTGAGAGAGAGCGAGAGAGAGAGAGAGAGAGAATGTATAGTGTAATGGGGTCACCTGTAGTGTGACATGAACACAACGTCCTGGTTAAGGTCATCTCCATGGGTATTGAACTTGGCTATCAGTCTCTGCTCAGCCACTTTCCTTTTTTTGCCTATCCTGAAGTCTACATTGAAGGATGGTCACCGAAGGTCCAAGGCTGAATGTCCCGGACTGCTGTAGTGTTCCCCACTGGGAGGGAACACTCCTGGCTGGTGATTGTTGTGCAGTGTCCATTCATCTGTTGCTGTAGCCTCTGTTTGGTCTCACCAATATACCATTCCTCAGGGCATCGTTGCCTGCAGCGTATGAGATAAACAATGCTGGCTGAGTCACATGAGTACCTGCTGCACTCATGGTGGGTGGTGTCCCCATGTGTAACGGTGGTAATCGTGTCAACACTCTGATACGTCTTTCATCATCTGCCGTGACAGAGTTGTATCGTGTTGTCCTGAAAGCCAGGTGGTTTCTGTGAACAATTATCTGTTTAAAGTTTGGTGGTTGTTTGAAGGTGAGAAGTGGAGGCGTGGGGAAGGTCTTGGCGAGGTGCTCATCCTCATCAATAATGTGTTGCAGGCTGTGAAGAACGTGGCGGAGTGTTTCGGCTCCTGAGAAGTACTGGACAACAAAGGGTACCATTTTGGTTGCAGCTTGTGTCTGTCTCCTAAAGGAAGTCATTACAGTTTCTTGCTGTGACACATTGGAACTGGCAGTTGATGAGTTGAGCATTGTACCCCGTTCTTATGAGAGCACGCTTGTGTACTTCCAAGTGTCTGTCACGTTCCTCCTCACCTGAACAGATCCTGTGTCTGCGAAGGGCTTGTCCAGAGGGGATGGCTGTTTTAATATGTTTCACTAGAGAAGTGTAGCACTGTCAGGTTATCCGTGGGTTTGCGGTATAAAGAAGTGCTGAGATAACCATCCTTGATAGAGCTGCATGTGTTCAAAAATGAGACAGATACTAAATAGTGTGACGAGTGTGATGGTGGGATGAAACTTGTTAATATCATAGCATCGTTGTTTCAGTGACTCCTCACCTTGAGTCCAGAGGAAGAAATGTCATTCATATATCTGGTGTATAGTGTTGGTTGGAGGTCCTGTGCAGAAAAGAAGCCTTGTTTGAACCTGTGCATGAAAGCGTTGGCATACTGGAGTGCAAATTTGGTCCCCATGGCCGTTCCATGTGTCTGGACGAAGAACTGGTTGTTAAAGGTGAAAATGTTGTGGTTGAGAATGAAGCGGATGAGTTGTAGGACAGTGCTCAGAGATTGGCAGTTGTTGGTATTGAGTACTGAGGCTGTTACTGTGATGCCATCATCGTGAGGAATGCTGGTGTAGAATACTGACACGTCCACAGATTCAAATAGTCTGTGGATGCTGAGCTTCTGGAAGGATTGGATCAGAAGTCTTGATGAATGCTGTCAGTTCACGGTTGTGCTCTTTGGTCAGATCAGCTGGTAGTTGCCTGTCGTGTTCCTGTTCAGTTGTTTGTACACTTCCTTGCAGAACTAAAAATGTGTTGCTGGAAAAGCGCAGCAGGTCAGGCAGCATCCAAAGAGCAGGGGAATCGACGTTTCTGGCATGAGCCCTTCTCCAGGAATGAGGAAAGTGTGTCCAGCAGGCTAATATAAAAGGTAGGGAGGAGGGACTTGGGGGAGGGGCATTGGAAATGCGATAGGTGGAAGGAGGTCAAGGTGAGGGTGATAGGCCGGAGAGGGGGTGGGGACGGAGATGTCAGGAAGAAGATTGCAGGTTAGGAAGGCGGTGCTGAGTTCGAGAGATTTGACTGAGACAAGGTGGGGGAGGGGAAATGAGGAAACTGGAGAAATCTAGGTTCATTCCTTGTGGTTGGAGGGTTCCTAGGCAGAAGATGAGGTGCTCTTCCTCCAGCCGTTGTGTTGCTATAGTCTGGCGATGGAGGAGTCCAAGGACCTGCATGTCCTTAGTGGAGTGGGAGGAGGAGTTGAAGTGTTGAGCCACGGGGTGGTTGGGTTGGTTAGTCCGGGTGTAGGTTGGTGGGGTGGTAGGCGAGGACCAGTGGGGTTCTGTCCTGGTGGCGATGGGAGGGGTGGGGCTCAAGGGCGGAGGAGTGGGAAGTGGAGGAGATGGTGTGGAGGGCATCATCGATCACATCTGGGGGGATATTGCGGTCTTTGAAGAAGGAGGCCATTTGGGTTTTACTGTATTGGAACTGGTTCTCCTGGGAGCAGATGTGGCGGAGATGAAGAAATTGGGAGTATGGGATGGTGTTTTAAACAGACATGAGGGGCACCTTTTTATTTTAAGACAGAGAATAGTTCTCATGTGGTACCAATGTCCAGAGGAGGTGGTGGATGCAGGTACAGTTACAGTGTTTAAAAGACATTTGGATAAGTACATAGAGTCATACAGATGTACAGCATTGAAACAGACCCTTCGGTCCAACCCGTCCCTGCCAACCAGATATCCCAACACAATCTAGTCCCACTTGCCAGCACCCGGCAGATATCCCTCCAAACCCTTCCTATTCATATACCCATCCAAATGCCCCTTAAATGTTGCAATTGTAATAGGAAAGGTTCAGAGAGTCTGGGCCAAACACTGGCAGGTGGGACTAGTTTAGTTTCAGAACACAGTCAGCATGGACTAGTTGGACTTAATGGTCTGTTTCTGTGCTGTATGACTGTAACTGTTCTATACTGGTCTTAAAACCAGTTTCTTACCTTCCCCAATACCCATCCACTTCTTTGTTCTTCAAAGTCAAGTGAACTCAGCGTTGAATACATTCAATGGCTGTCCTAACTGCAGGAAGACATCGCCACTTGTGAACCCAACTTCTCTTGCTAATATATCACTTGCCTTGCTGATTGCTTGCTGCTCCTGTCTGACAACAGACAGTGACTGGTGTAGAAGGACGCTGAGGCCCCTCTGTCCATCCACACATCATTCCTGATGAAAGGCTCGTGCCCAAAACATTGACTCTCCTCCTCCTCAGTTGCTGACTGACCTCCTGTGCTTTTCCAGCGCCACACTTTTCAACTCTGATCTCCATCATCTCACTTTCGCCACATCTCAACATATCGCCATTTGAACAATGCGCCTCTTCTCTGCGTTTTTTTTAACATCAAAGGCTATAGATTGTGTCACTTCATTTGCCATGGGTTTGGAACTTGCGACACAGACCTGGATCAACTTTTCCAGAGTTTGTCGCCCCACCGCCCACCTCAATTCACTCTTTCCTTTCAGTTGCTGCAAGTTAACAATTGAACCCCAGAATGAAACAAAAAATGGAAAAAGTGGTGATAAACAGACTGTTGTACTCACAAAAGTTAGACAGAGGAAGGAAGTTACAGTCTGGGGTAAAGTTCACAGAGGAAGGAGCAGCAGCAGCTTCAGAGCTCACGGTCCAACCTCCACATTGCGACAATGGCCGGCTCTGATTGGCAGGAGGACCAGTCTCTTTCCGGTCCTCCAAGGTTCTTCATTGGTCCATGGAAAGGAGCTGACGCGCAGTTTCTGCAGGCACCAAGGAATATGCGCAGCGTTTTGCTGACACCGGCGGTCATGCGCAGTGCTTGCTGACACCGCGGAGCATGCTCAGTATGCAGGAATTTGTTATAAATTTTAAAGTTAAAAATCACAAAACACCTGGTTATAGTCCGACAGACTGATTTGGAAGCACTAGCTTTCAGAGCGCTGCTCCTTCACCGGGTGACTGTGGAGTATAACATCGTAAGACACAGAATTTATGATCTTATACTCCACCACCGCCTGATGAAGGAGCGGCGCTCCGAAAGCTAGTGCTTCCAAACAAGCCGATTGGACTGTAACCTGGTGTTGTGTGATTTTTAACTTCGTACACCCCAGTCCATCACGGGCAAGTCCACATCATGACAAATTTTAAGTGTCCAACTGCGAATACGAGAGAAAAATACCAAAGCAATTTTTTGCCGAAATGTTTTTTCCCTGTGCCTTGACATGTTATTCCTTTTGCATTTTGTCTGGCTGCTCAATGTTTCTGTCTTTTCCCCAGGGTAGAGATATTCCAAAACTACAGGGCATAGGTTTAGGGTGAGGGGAAAAGATTTTAAAAGATTTAAAAGACTAGGAATATAACATTCACCCCTTACAGGGCGCAAGTGAGGACTGCAGATGCTGGAGATTAGGGTCGAGACTGTGTGCTGGAAAAGCACAGCAGGTCAGGCAGTATCTGAGGAGCAAGAGAATCGACGTTTTGGGCAAAACTCTTCATCAGAAAATAGCCATGGGGAACTGCAGGGCTGCAGCGTAATCGAGTGGGTCTGGGTGGGATGCTGTTGGGAAGGTCGGTGTGAATGGCCAGTAGGGATGATATGCCTTAGCCATGCTTATATTGGGAAATGATTTCCCCAAATCTGCTATGGGACGAGTGGGTTCCAGTTCGTGGGACACTGACACCAGCCCTGGGAAAGGTGGGATTTGTGCTGTCTCTCGCTTCACATTCTGCCCCTTGTCCATTTTCTCCCCACCCACTGCCCCCTGCCCTTTCTCCCCTTTTCACACTGCACCCCGATTCTCTCCCCAACCCTCTGAACCCCGGTCATTCTCTACTCCCCAACCTCTGTCCCCTCTCCATTTCTCTCCCTTCTCCACCACCACCAGTGCCCCCGCCGGTCCTTTCTCGTGCCTCAGCCCTCTTTGATCTAGTGGCCGAGCAGAGGCTGATAGCCAAGTTTAGAACACATGAGGTTGGCCTCAGCCGAGACCCTGGGATCATGTCACACTACAGGAGACCCACCTACACAATACACTCTCACACACACAAGCACACTCTCTTACACACTCACACGCTTGTGCAGACCCTCACTGATAGACACGCTCTCTCTCTCAGACACACAGTAACATAACCCCACACTCAAACCCACGCACACACCATCTCACATGCTTATACTCCATCACACACACACACACACACACACACATCATACCCAGCATGCACACGCAAACTCACCCACTCTCTCTCATGCATGTACTCTCATGTAGAAGTCTTTGGGGTGAATCTGCGTTTGCAGGATTATATATTTGGAAATAGAACCAGTCTCACTCAAGATTAGGATACAGATAGACTCTACCCTCACAGCTTTCATGCATTGTCTGCCCTGAGGTGTGACCACCTTTTATAGAACCTTCGGTTACCTGGAGAATGTGACTTTTAAAAAGTTCTGGGATTTACAGATTAATGAACCGAAATCTACAATCCGTTTTAAAAGATGAAAGACTCAACAGCAATCTAGGTTTCTTCAATATATCATTTATGTTACATGACACTATAATCTTTTATTCTATATTCTGTGTCTTATGATCCTCCTCCACAGAACCACAGATCCAAGGAGATCTGTCCCAACTTTCCAATCTACCTTCATTGTTGACACTCCTCAGGCACGGCACCATTCACGTCAACCTGTTCATATCCTGAGACCAACGAGCCACATGCCATGGGCGCAGCCAGCTCCAGAAGCAGCTGAGACTTGCTCAGTATGAAATACATTGTACATTGCTCCCAGAATTTCAAGCAGCAACGAGTTTCAAGAACATCTGCTTCTCAATCTGTCTCCCTGCTCCCAGATCACTGCTGTTTGTCCCGTCCGCAGGGACCGGGCTCTCTCCACTAGCGGATAATTGAACCATTTTGTTTCTACTTGCAAGCTGTGCTGATGGAAGGCAGAGCCCATTCGCTCTTCTGCTCTCTCTCACTATCGCATGGGGGAGGAGACGTCATTGACACGAATGCATCAAATGACAACTTTGAACTTGTTCCAAAGGTCTGTTATGGGAGAAATGGAAAGGTGATGTGCTATCGGGACAGACAGAAATGGACACCGGAGAGTCTTCCCTCAGGTAAATTGATACGAGTGCCTTCTTGTGCAGCCTGTTTGGTGTTCAGAATTTGCCTTGACACAGCAATCCTGCAGAAAGTATTTTGTTACACGGGCGTCTGTTTCTTTAACGCAGGAAATGGACAAAAACAGCAAGTCATGTGTTTCAACTTCACCAGTTCATTACCATCTGAGAGAAGAGGTTTCACTTGAGGTCAGAACACACCGACAGAAGAGCACGAAACAACTCAGAGCTCCACAAGGGAGCCAGCGCAACAGTGGAAATCTGACCCGAACCACTCTCTGCACGAAAACGTCCTTTATAATGTCATTTTATCTTCCTTTTTCTCGGTCCCACATGACTTGGAAAACTTCGGGTCTCCGAGGAGAGCTGACCCAATTTTGCAAACTACCTTCATTGCTGACATTCCTCAAACACCGCACTGCTCACGTCAACCTGTTCAACACTATCTCCAACCATTTCACTTCCGTGTTTTCGGCCTCGTTCGTACTCCAGACAGCCCAACCTCGTTTCATCAAGGTGCTTTTTGAGAGCCCCAAGTGTCCCAGATGAAGAGAATCCGAGTGAAACCTTCACTCACTGAGAGTCCTCCCCACGGCCCTGAGCTGAGGGACTGCAGGCAGTCCAACACGGAAGGGACGGTTAAAAATGAACCAGTTTTGCTCCCTCAGCCTCTCTGTCCCAGAGACAGGCAGTGGGACGGCATAAACACGGAGCACAATTCTCGAGTAGACACAAGCCGTTCAGCCCACCGAGTCCACGGCGACTGCCTGTCTTTCTCTCTCTCTGAGGTTACTCACAATCGGTGGGATCCGTCCGAATCGTTGGGGAACTGTGTCTGAGTCGTGATGAGGTATTTGCCATGCTTGTCATTCACGTCTGAACCAGGGTGGAGAATCACTGCAGGGAATGGACGAAAACGCAAGACATTTGTTTCAACTTGACCAGCTGATTGGCATCGCAGAGAAGTGGTATTGCGATTCAGTTCAGAGAAAACCGCTGAAGAACAGAATGCCACTGAGACCTCTAAAACCACGCCCCTTGAATGGAGAGTGGAGTTGGCGAGTGCACGGATATGCTACATGCCATTCAGAAGAGAGCGCCGATCCAAAGGAAAGCAGCTCGAGGTAGCATTGAACAATAGTAGAGGATGGTTTCGATCCAACGACCACGCTCCCGCTGTGCCACTCTGCTTGTGTGACCGCTGCCCACAGAGCACTTCAGGTTTTCATCTGGCACGCGGCATGCACGTTCGAGACTGATGTCAAAGACCTCCGCTGCTGTCGTGTGATATGCTGTTTCGCAGACGTACGGAGACTGTGTAAATAGAAACGTTTTTACTAAATTCCCACATTCTGTTGGTCGAACTGTGATTTCACACTGAATCACAACATGTGTCGCAGTGCAGACGGAGGCCATGCTGCCCACCTTCGCTCTGCTGGTTCTACACTTAAGTCAAGGTGTGTCTCTATTCGTTTCATTCTCTCGCATTCTCAGCGTAAATCTGCACATCTCACACGAAACAGCCATCACTAACAGTTTGCTTTTGAACTGGAGAAGGTTTCTCGTGAAATTAGCTTGAGGCTCGAGGTATGCAAGGTCAACATAACTTAGGTAAAACACGCAAACACTTGCCTCTTTAGCAGACAGTGAAAGGATTACAAGACGCAAATTAAACATTTTCGACAAGTGATACAGGGGACTGGGAAGATAAGTATTATAAACTGTGAACACCAATGTTCTGGAGCACAATACTTACATTCAAAGACCGAAAACATCCAGGTCCTGATTAATCAGATTGCATTGTGGTACTTTTCTGCAAAACTTCCACTTGTAATGTCCTACAAAAGAGTGACAAAACCCATCCCTGTCAGCCCAGGATAGAAAATCCGAAGGGATGAACGTTTGCTTATTTTCTGAAGACTCACAAAGCCAAGACTGGTTTTTGGTGATTGTTTCCTTTCCACTCCCAGGAGCCGCAGTGGTTGGGGCGGTGGGTTGGGAAAAGTAAAACGTGCCCGTCAGCAGCGTGTGGGGTTATTTCAGCTTCCTCTCATCTGACAACGCTGTGACTTGACTCCGATGTTCTCAGAGATATTTATTGACGCGAGACAATGAGAAGATTCTCATTCCCGCAGATCGGGAATTCAAACCGTTTGCCGGCTTCAGGACAATGAGAAAGATTAATTGGGGTGTGTGAAGAAGCTGTGAGCTGCATTTCAAACAATTAGGTGGGCTCAGATGCGTCATCCATTGCGCCCCGGCCTTTTGCGTATCTTGCGCCACCATGCTGCAGAGTTCTGACGTTAACACGGACATGCGCAGCAATGGGAACAGTCACAAGATCAACAACCAAAGATAATCAGCGTCACTGATTCCCTTCCACAGTCCCAACTTTGTGAAGCAGTATCTTTGACTGGCAAAGGAAACACCCTTGTCCTCAGGTGCCTGCTTCATTTCGATCACGATTTCCAGCCCCTCACTGTTCTAGTCTCATTTCCAAACACTTGGCTCATAGCCTCAAAAGAAGCTCTGCGTGTATCTGCTTGTTCCACTCGAACAGGCAGTGGGTTACAGTTTCCCACCACTCCCAATGTGAGTGAAATATTTTTCCCCCTCCACTGATTTGAATCTTAAAGAAGAAGCCGGGGAGCAAGCTCCCTTTCTTTTCGACGACATTTCACATTTTGTAGTCGGCAGGGTTCACACCTGCGTGGGGAAAGCGCAATGGATTTCAAGTCCATCGCATTAACCACTCCGCCCACGAATACAGAACCACACTGACAGCTTCACTTCCCAGGTCTGTCTGCCTGTGGAGCAGAGAAAGAGTGAATTATCGCAGAGTCTGTTTGAATCCAATCATTTCACAGTGATTCGAAAGGGTTAAATATCTGCACACGGCGAGTCTAGGTGTTTCATCGCAAAAGATGAAATGAACTTTCAGTCAAAAACAAAGCACGAGACTGCAGGAGGAACTGAGAAGGTCAGGCTACATCGGTGGAATGAGAATCAGAGACAGCGTTTCAGAATTCCGTTTTCTCCGACAGGTACTGTCGAGTTTCTCTTTTTGTCTCGGCTTCTCAGCATCCGCATTCCCTCACGTCAGGCATTAATTCAATCCAGAAACCCCTTTGGGGAAAGGATTTCTGTTTGGGGAACATTTTCCTGAGCCCATGAACAATTGACGGTTTCAGAGCCAGGGTAGCGCAGCGCCCCTGTGTGGGCTCGAATCACCAACCTTTCGGTTAACAGGCGAACGCGCTAACCAATTGCGCCACAGTGGCAAGCGGGTGCGCGGTGCTGCACCATCGCTTAGGGGAGGCTGTTAGTGAGTTCATAATTCAGCCGGCCCCGCCGAGAATTACAATTGTCGTCTAACAGTTTTGCTTTTCCTTCATAAAGCCTGGGACATTCATTGTGGAGACACCGGGGACAGTCTGCAGACACATCCATGTCACGAGGAACTAACTTTTTACTCCGGGGCCGTCGCCCTTCCAGCCTTTCAGTGTTTTGCCTGTTCCCGAGTTCTCTAATTGGCTCGGAGGAGAGAAGGGGTTTGAATTCCTGATGTGCACGAACGACAATTCTTTCAATGTCTCAGATCAGTTTATACCCCGAGAACATCAGAGTCAACCTCCCGGCCTCTACAACAAGGGGACGTTGTCTGGATTGTCTCTGGACAATCGATAGGATGAATGTAGATTGGTAAATGTATTTAGAGACAGTTCTGCTCATGCCCTGTGAGCGAAACCTGGATCTGAAGGAATAAAAGGGACATTAACAACATCGATCTGAAATTGGATACGTGACAAGAAACAGAGCCATTATTAACAGTTGGCTTTTGAACTGGAGAAGGTTTCTCGTGAAATTAGCTTGAGGCTCGTGGTATGCAAGGTCAACATAACTTAGGTAAAACACGCAAACACTTCCCTCATTAGCAGACAGTGAAAGGATTACAAAACGCAAATTAAACATTTTCGACAAGTGATACAGGGGACTGGGAAGGTAAGTATTATAAACTGTGAACACCAATGTGCTGGAGCACAATACTTACATTCAAAGACCGAAAACATCCAGGTCCTGATTAATCAGATTGCATTGTGGTGCTTTTCTGCAAAACCTCCACTTGTAATGTCCTACAAAAGAGTGACAAAGCTCAGGATGGAAAATCTGAAGGGATGAACGTTGGCTTATTTTCTGAAGATTCACAAAGCTAAGACTGGGTTTTGGTGATTGTTTCCTTTCCACTCCCAGGAGCCACAGTGGGGGAGAAAAACACCATCTGATTCACTCCTGGCCCTTTTTAGTGAAGGAAACTGCCGTTGCAGGAAAGGGTCCACTCAGTCATCCCAGCTGCATGCTTTACCTGGCTGGACCAGGGATCCAGTAACAAACGGACAACTCAGCTGACCAACAAAGAAAGTGGGGTGGGGGGACTGGGTGCACTTTGAGCTGGAGGTGTTTTCTTTTAAAAGCACTTATTGTATGCCTCTTTTCCTGGTGAAATCTGAAGCTGTAACAAAATAAGGTCGTAGTAAAGGTTACCTGAACATACCGCCAGGTTCAAACTCTGCGAGGTCCAACAGGTTTTTGTTTTAAAGCTGTTCATTTCTTTCAGCCTCCAGCACTAATGTCATGTCTCAGAAGGATCAGTGAATGAGTAGCTAATCTTGTTAGAAATTGTATATTTTTCAGGACTACAGGTTCATTGTTTCATTGGCATTGCAAAGTTTACTGGCAACAGTTGGAGGTGTGGGCTGTATTCACTGGAAATAAAGTTTTAAAATCTCACAAACACCAGGGTATAGTCCAACAGGTTTATTTGGAGGCACTGGGTTTCGAAGTGCTGCTCCTTCATCAGGTAGCTGTGGAGTAGGATCACAAGGCACAGAATATAGTGCAAAAAGATTATAGTGTCATGCAACATAAGTGATGAATTGAAGAAACCTAGATTTCTGTTAAATCATTCATCTTTTAAAATGGATTGCAGATTTCGGCTAATTAATCTGTACATTCCAGAACTTCTTTTAAGTCACGTTTTCCAGGAAACTTAATGTTTTATAAAAGGAGGTAGCACCTCACGTCATACAACGCATGAAAGCTGTGAGGTTAGAGTCTGTCTGTATCCCAATCTTGAGTCAGAATGGTTCTACTTCCAAATATATAATCCTGCAAATGCAAATTCACTCCAAATGCGTGAGTACGTGCATGAGAGAGAGAGTGTGTGTGTAAGTGCGTGTGCATGCTGGGTAAAGTGTGTGTGTGATGGGGTATAATCATGTGCGAAGATGTATGCATTGGTGTGAGTGTAGGGACGTATTATTGTGTGTCTGAGAGAGAGCATGTCTACCGGAAAGGCTCTGCACGAGCGTGTGAGTGTGTACGTGTGTGTGTGTGTGTGTGTGTGTGTGTGTGAGAGAGAGAGAGAGAGAGAGAGAGAGCATAACAGTGAAGTGGGGTTACCTGTCATGTGACATGAACCCAAGGTCGCGGTTGAGGCCATCCTCCTGGTTTGCCAAACGGGCTATTAGCCTTTGCTGGGCCACTAAAAGTGATTAAGCAGTTACACAACACACATGGGAGAGGGCAGGGTGGGACTTGTCTTTCGATTTGCAGAAGGTGGGACGTTCTGGGCGCTGGAAACTAGGGAAAACACACACTGGAGGACCTTCGGCACAGAGAGATGGAGCTGGAAGCCAGGCTGGAGACACGTTGGGGGAATCACTGTGGATACAGGCCGTTTGGCCCACCAAGTCCATACTGGCCCTCGGAAGAACATACACCCCCCCCAGACCCACCCGATAACCCCCACAGCTTATCCCTGAATTTCGAACTCCCAATCCATTCTAGCCTGCACATGTTTGGAACATGGGAGGAAAACCAAGGGCCCAGAGGAAACCCACGGAGACAGGGAGTGGGGGAGGGGTAGGAAAGGGCAAAGTCCACACTGTCACCATGAGGGTGGGTTCAAACCCAGGTCCCTGGTGCTGCAAGGAATCCCCTCTCCAGCACTCGGCAACCGATTGGCTTCTGCCCAATCCTGGTGACACTCCAGTCAGTTTGAGGAAATCAATTTGCTTCCATAGAGTTCCCACGGGGCAGGGGTCGTTGTTACCCGCCAGATTCAACAATCCAATGAAAGGCTCGTCTACAGCGAGAACACTAGTCCACATTTCGCGAAAGAATTAAAGTTCTCTCTGCAATTAGAGCCCTTGAGCACTCCCACGCAGGCTGCGTGTATTCATGGGGATTCTCAATGCATGTTGATATTCGAAATTCCCCAATCCTGGGAAAAAAGATTGAGTGCATTCACCCTCTCCATGCCTCTCAGGATCTCTTCACCTCTATAAGCCCGCCCCAACCCCCCGAGGCTCTTATGCTCGAAATAAAAACGTCTTAGCTTGTCCAACCTCTCCCTGTTACTCAGACCTTGAGTCCTGGTTTCTTGTAAATGTCTTCTGCACTCTTTTCAAGTTTAATAACATCTTTGTTTCGCAAGGTGATCAAAACGAATCACAATACTCCAAGTGTGGCCTCAACAATATCCTGATTAACTGCAACATAACTTGTCAACTTCTATACCCAATGCCCTGACTGGTGAAGGCCAGTGAGGCTTAAGCCTTCTTCACTGCCCTGTCTACCTATTTTGTTGGACATATCGGACCTGCTCCAAACTGGATAAACTAACTGATGTGACAGGAAACCGCTTCCTTTCTTGAGGCAAGTCTCCCAGAGAGAACTTGCTGGCTGACTGTCTGAACTACTGAACCTCCGTGCCCTACTGCCCTCAGGAGGGGGGTCCACATATTTGCGTAAAGTGGTGCTCGAAATTTTTATCATCTTTGGGATGAATCTCCATTCATTCAGTGCTATGGAGTCATGTAGGCCAGAAACATACCCTTCAGACCAACCAGTCCATGATCCCCAACTAAACTAATGCCACCTGTCTGCTCTTGGCCTATAACCAGTTTGTTAATAGTTGTGTTTATTTTTTAACTGTAACGATTGGATAAAAAATTGCTGATAATTGATTTTAAAGTGTTGGGGATTTATTTTTATCACTAGAACAGGTTACACCACTTTTCAGGCTAATTTTACCTAATGTAGGGCAACATGTTCCTCTGGGTGTTTCTGTTTGAGATCTTGAATGCTGCTGTGATGTCCTGCTGAATGCAATGGAGTCAATATTAATCCTAGCCTCACTGTGGCTGTGGGTGAATTGCCTTAATTTGGCTCCTGACTCAGAAACTGCGCAGAGAATCAACTGCTGAAACAATGATTTACACTTTATTGTATGTAGCAACCAAAGATAACCCCCCCACCCCCCTCAAGTCACCAAGTTCAACCTCACTCCCAACTTGGGGATCACCCAATTGATGGCAGAATTTAACTGACTTTCCACCGACAATATCTGTCTCTGGAAGTGTTCAGGGATTCACTGCAGTGTTGTTTTTCCAAGTACTGCTGCTGCATCTTTCTGGGTTTAAATTCTGGAGGAGATTCCACACTTTGAAATCTGTGGTGTGATGTTTCTTTAGATTCTAACACCACCTCCCCACATTGCTAGAGACCTCCAGTGTGTAGCATACCTTCTTAGCCTTGAGGTTTAGCTGTCTGTTTGAAACAGCCTGTCCTGCAATTAACCTCTTGGTGTCAAAGCCATCCTTCCACAGACAGACTAACTTGTCCTTTTGTCACGAGTTTATTAAAAACTTATCTCATCTGTCCCAGGAAACAGCTTGTTGTTATACATCCTTCTTCTCAGGGATAGTTAACTAGCAGAAATTAGGCCATTCAGCCCATTGAATCTGCTCCATCATTCAATCCTGGCTGATAACTTTCTCATCCCCATTCTCCCCGTAACCCTTGATACTTAAGAATGATTATATGGTGGAGCAGACTCAATGGGCTGAATTGCCTAATTTCTGCTTCTGAGGGCTTATGATTTTGCAGTTTCTCAGTGGCCCTTTTGTTTCTTGGTCCAGAAAGAGTTATTGCTGACTCAGGTAGTTTGGAAAGTTCTGGAGTTTACAGGACCACACCATATTCCTCTCTGCATTGTCCAGGAATAACTATTCCTTCTGAGATATTGGAAATTCCAGAGCTACCTTGGTATCCCTGAATAAAATCGGTTTGTCAGAAAATCTCTGCTGCTACTCTGGAACAGAAGGATTATGGGGAGAAAATTCAGAAATCAGATGTGCAAAGAGACGATGGAGTTCTATTCCAGGATTCTCTCAAGGTAAACTTGAAGGTTGAATCACTAGTTGGGGAGGCAAATGCAATGATGGCATTTATTTTGATCAGACTTGAATATAAAGGCAAGGATGTACTTCTGAGGCTCTGTAAGGCTCCGGTCAAGCCGCATTTGGAGTATTGAACGCAATTTTGGGCCCCATATCTCAGGAAGGATGTACTGGCCCCTTTATTATTAACTATTCAATTCAGCTCATTGAATCAATTCTGCCATTTATTCAGATCACGTTAGCTCTTATAAACATCAACTCCACTTTCTTGCTATTTCCACATAATCCTCAATTCCCTCACTAGTTAAACAAAAACTGACAGCCTTGGATGTACTTAACGACCCAAGCTCAACAACCCCCTGTAGTATCATGGTCCACAGATTTACTGTCCCCAGTAAAAATTCCTATCTGTCTTCAACATGCAATCTCTCATTTGCAGGTTATTCCCTCTGGTGCTAGACTCACCCACAAAGGTAAACTTTTCCACATCAAGCCTGTCAAGTCTCCTCAGAATCGCTTATGTGAAAATAAGGTTACCTCTAAATCTTCTCACTTCTAATAAGTATAGGCCCAACCAATTCACTTCTCTTCATATGATATTCTTTTCATCCTGGTCAAACTTCTCTGGACTGCCACCAAAGTCAGTATATCTTTCCTTGGGTAAAGGACCCACCCAGTGTTCAGTTTTGGCCTGACTGTTGCCTGATAGAGGTTCACTATAACCTCCCGACTTTTATACTCTATTTAAAGGTCAGCCTCCCATTTGCCTTCCCTATTACTCACTGAACTTGGATGAAGAGATGCATGGGTATGGGCTTCCAAATCCCTCAATTCAACAGCTTTCTCCATTTAACATTCAGCACTGTTCCTCCTGGCAAAGTGCACAACCTCTTTTCCCTAAATTCTATTCCATTTGCCATTTGCTTAACCTGTCTATATACCTCTGCAGATATTTCATGTCTTCTCACCACCTGCCTTCCTATCAACCATCTTTTCTGCAATCTTGGCAATAGTGCATTCAATTCACTTATCCAAGTAAATAATTGTAAATAATACATATTGTAAATAATTTTGGCCCCAGCACTGATCCCTGTGGCAAACTACTGATTACAATTTGCTATCCTGAACATGCCACTTATCCCAATTGTATCATTGGTTAGCCAATCCTCTATCCATGCCTCTTTGCTTATTATTTCATGAGACGTGAATATCATTGGGTCTGCCAAAACCCTTCCCAAATTGTCCTTGAAAATGTTGTGCTGAGCTGCCACTTAAATTGCTTCACATTATAATTTGGTCTGCAATAATGTTCAGGAGCGAGTTCCAGGTTTTTGATCAAAAACAAAGAAGCAATGCGATATATTTCACAGTTGGAATGCTGTGTTCACACTTACCTGCTCTTGGTGGTTGAGGTGATGGCTTGGAAGTGCTTTTGAAGAGCCACCACTTAATCAAGCCAGAATGTAGGTTGTGGCCAGAGATTCTGCTTTTTGACTTTCATCATCAATCTACATTCTTTCCAGCCAAGATTTTAGTCTGAAACTGCCACACAATTCCTCCTGTTATAGCTTCAATCAGCTATAATAATATGACGATTCTTGGGGTGATTTTTCACACCTGAGTGCAAAATAAATACAGATCATTGTTTCCAGCTTTGGTGGAACAAAACAAAACAGCAAATTAGTGGATAAATACTGTTAGTGCAAACAAAGCTAGCGATCAATAATGACTCACCCTGTTCACTTCAATGGCCAAATTACATTTTGAAAACCAAATACACACAGACAACAGGTCAAAGTGGTTCATAGGAGGAGATTTGGGGCATTGAAGAGGAGTGAAATGATTGCTTTTGGTCACCGCCACCATTGTCCGAAAAACATATTGAAAGGATTCTTAAAAGGGAGGCAAAAAGGTGGCGTGGTATAACACCTCTCCTGCGCCCCTTTATCGGAAAAAAAACCTACCCAGGTTAGCTTGCGCTACACCAGCTTCCGGGTCCGCTCCGCGCTTTTTTCCAATAAAGGCGCGCAGGCGAGTCCCGGAGATGTGACATGACTCTCCACTCTCCCCAATGTTATAGAGATCGCATCGGGAGCAAGGGATACAAAAGAATTACATTGATAGATGTACCGGTGAAAGTCTTCTTTCTGCCGCAGCCCAGGTTCGATTCCCGGGCAGCGAGGCAATTTTTAGCAGAGCTACCAGGAGCTGTTTATGTCTCCCTGGTGGTCTAGTGGTTAGGATTTGGCGCTTTCACCGCCGCGGCCCGGGTTCGATTCCAAGTCAAGGAAGCAGTTTTCAGCAGGTCAGCGGGCTCTCTACTCTTCTTAAACGCCCTGCACAGTTGTTTATTGATCTTCGTCATTCCTGGGTGCTGCAGTGTCAAATAGCTCGTTGAAATTGCATCCTGATGCATATTTGCTTGCATGCGTTGCGATGACTGCTTCTGCAGCTGCAAACGAGTGAGCAATCCTCACTCTCTCGGCGGAGCAGGTCAGGGCTGTTTGGCAGTGTCTGTTTGTAGACGCGGTTACGTGTGTTTTACAGTTTAAATTTAATTTTTCTTGTGTCCCTTCATTCCACTTAAAGTTCAAGAGACCTCAAACCGAAATTCCCCAGGTACTTTTGGGACAATTTCTTCCAGGTGTTCGCTAAATATATCTCTGAGAACTTTGTAAAGTTTGAACATTGTGAGTGTTGACTTTTTGTACTTTGGCGCGAAATCACAGTTCGAAGAAAACAGAATGGCGCAACTTAGACAGAGTTTATACTTGCAGGACGGCGATCTGTCTGCGGGTGCATGATGGGAGCATCACCCAAAAGGGAAACCATCTCTCCTATTCACTCAGTGTCGTCTTTAGCAGCTTTTCCGTAGAACGGCGCACTGTTCAGCACCTCGCCTTTTCTTTTCTTTCCCAAAAAACTTTGACATAAATATTTCACATTGGTACACTGGCCCAATGTGCACAATTGAGATGACACACTGGTGGAGGTCTGAGTGGTCTTCTGTTGTTCTCTGTACCCTATGTTGCGGAGGGCAATGCTTATCAAGGTTCACTCTGGTGTCAGAGAAAAGTTGCGAAACAAAATGGTTTAATTTTCTGCCAGTGGAGGGAGCCCGGTTTCTGGGTCCGGGACAAACAGCAGTAGGGAGACAGAATGAGAAGCAGCTGTTCGGGAAACTCTTTGCCGCTTGCAATTCTCAGAGCAATGTCAAATGTATTTCACACTGAGCAAGACTCAGCTGGTTAAAGAGGTGGAGCGGGGGTGCTTGTGTGCTCTCAGTGTGGTTCGTTGGTCTCGGGGTATGATTCTCGCTTTGGGTCTTCTACTCCGTAGACTTGCGCGAAATCCCGGACAAGCCCACGTTTCCTGATTTGTGCCAGAGTGCCCGGTTAACTTTCTCAAAAAGTACCTTCGCTAAAGTGCGGGCTTTTGACTGAAACGTCGATTTTACTACTCCTCGGATGCTGCCTGAACTGCTGTGCTTTTCCAGCACCACTAATCCAGAATCTGGTTTCCAACATCTGCAGTCATTGTTTTTACCGCTTGGAGTACAAATTGGGGAGAAGGCAAGGAAGTGAAATGATGGAATATTGCGTTGACGTCAGTGGTGCCGTGTTTAAGGAATGTCAGCACTGAAGCAAGATTGGAAATTTGGGACAGCTCTCCTCGGAGAAGAGAAGTTTGAAATCTGGCCTGGTTGAAGCTTTCCAAGTCATGCAAAGTTTAGACAGAGAAAGTGATGTAGTCAAAATTCTCCCACGCCTGAAAGGATCGGCAACAATTCGGCAGAGTTTTAAAGTCATGAGGAAAAGAACTAAAAGTGACATTGGGAAGAACGCTTTCGTACAGGGAGTGGTTGCGTTCAGTAAATCCCTAACTGATACTGACAAAGAGACAGATTGAATAGACGCAAACGGGAATTCGGTGGTCATGTTTAAAGTAACACTGTGCAAAATTACATGGAGAAGGAAAGAGAATGATACAAGTAGAGACCCACGTTTACTTACTGTGTCGAACCAGCAGAGCGAAGGTGGGCCGCATGGCCTCCGTCTGTGCTTTGACACATGCTGTGATTCAGAATGGAATCACAATTCGACCAACAGAATGTGGGAAGTTAGGAAAAAGTTTATATTTACACAGCTTCCATACATCTGCGCAACAGCATATGATACGACAGCAGTGGAGATCTTTGACATCAGTCTCGAAGGGACCTGTGGAAAACTCTTGGTATGTAGGAGCAGAGTGGCGTAGTGGTTGTGTGCTGGGCTCATAGCCCCGAGGTCGATGGATTGAAGTCATCCTCCGCTGTAGTGCAATGTCTCCTTGAGCGGCTTCCTTTTGAACTGGGGCTGTGCTATATTCTATATCTTGCCTTTGCACCTACTGCCTGAGTGTCTGAATACCCTGTATCATACCGATACTCTCGGGGAACTCACACGGTTCAAGTAACATGCTTTTTGGAGGTCTGAGTGGTCTTCTCCTGTTCTTCGTCGGTTTCCTATGAACTGATTCGCAAAACCACTTCTTCTCAATGCCAATGAACTGATAAAGTTGAAACGCATGCCTTGTACTTCCATCCATTCCCTGCATTAATCGCCACGCCAGGTCAGACGTGAATGACAAGACGATCAGTATGTTAGAAACCGTATCACCACTCAGATACAGTTCCTTCCTATGAGGACAGATATTACTGATTGTGAATCACCTCAGAGAGAGGCAAGTGGCAGAGAGTCGCCGTGGACTCGATGGGCTGAATGGCTTCTGTCTGCGCGAGAATGGTGCAACGTGTTTATGCCATCCCACTGCCTGACTCTGTGACAGAGAGGCTGAGGGAGCAAAACTGGTTCATTTTTAACCGTCCCTTCCGTGTTGGACTGCCTGCAGTCCCTCAGCTCAGAGCCGGGGATGACTCCGAGTGAGTGAAGGTTTCACTCGGATTCTCTTCATGGGACACTTGAGTCTCAGATGTTAACTGCTGCGCGATCGCAGCAAAGAAAGCGTTGCCCACTTTGCAATAGACTTTCTGCATTTTGCTGCATGAAGACGAATTCTGAACATCAAGCAGGCTGTACAACAATGTACGCATATGAATTTACTTGAGGAAGAGTGCTTGGTGTCCATTTCTCTCTGTCTCGCCAGCACAGCATCTTTCTATCTCTCCGATAATAGACCTTTGGAGGAAATTCATATTCAAAGTTACTCACTTCCCACGCATTAGTGTAAGTGATTTCTTTCACCTCAAGTGATTGAGAGAGACAGCAGAAGAGCGAATGGACTCTTCCCTCACCCCAGAACAACGTGCAAGTAGAAACAAAATGGTTTAATTATCCGCCAGTACAGAGAGTCCAGTTCCTGGGGATGAGACAAACATCAGCGGCCCGGTTACAGAATGACAAGTAGATGTTCTGGAAACGCTTTGCTGCTTGCAATTCTTGGAGCAATGTGGAATGTACTTCACACTGAGCAAGTTTCAACTGGCTCTGAGTCTCCAGTGTGCATTACTCCTTGAGTTTATATTTGCACATCGGTGATATGTCTGCACAACAGCACATGACACTACAGCAGTGAAGATCTTTTGATTTCATTCTCGAACGTGCAAGACACACGCCAACTGAAAAGCTGAATACTTTTCACTGAGTACTCGGGAAAGCTGCCGTGCAATGCAGGAGAATGGCACAGCGGGTGCATGTTAGGATCACAACCCAGAAGGGAAACCATTTTCACTTCTTTACTCAATGTCGTCTTCAGCAGCTTTCCCCTATAACGACACTCTGCTCTCTCCTTTACCTTGTCATCTGCTTCCCAAAACTTCGTGTATCTGAGCTCAATGTGTCACATCGATACACAAGTCAAATTTACACAGTTATTCTGGCACGCTTGTGGAGCTCTGAGTCGTGTTGTCCAGTTTTCTGTCGGTGTGTTCTGATCTCAAGTGTTAAACCTCTTCTCTCAGATGGCAATGAACCGGTGAAGTTGAAATACATGACTTGCTGTTTTTGTCCATTTCCTGCGGTAAAGAAACCGACGCCCGTGTAATAAAAGACTCTCTGTAGGATTGCTGTGTCAAGACAAATTCTGAACACCAAGCAGGCTGCACAAAAATGCACTCATACCAATTTACCTGAGGGAAGGGTTTCCATTTCTCTCGGTCCCGACAACACAGCATCTTTCAGTCTCTCCGTTAACAGGACCTTTGGAACAAGCTCAAAGTTGCCAATTTCCTACGCATTTCTGTAACTGACTTATCCTGCCTCAACAACTAATGAGAGAGAGAGAGCAGAAGAGCGTGTGGGCTCCTTCTTCCACCAGGACAGCTTGCAAGGAGAAATAAAACGGTTCAATTATCCACCAGTGGAGAGAGCCCGGCGCCTGGAGACGGGACAAACAGCAACGACCTGGGAGCAGGGAGACAGATTGAGAAGCAGGTGTTCTTGAAACTCTTCCCTGCTTGCAATTCTGGGAGCAATGTACAATGTATTTCGTACTGAGCAAGTCTCAGCTGCTTCAGGAGGTGGCTGCACCCATGGCTGGTGGCTCGTTAGTCTGGCATATGATTCTAGCTTTGGGTCTTCTCGCGAATGCAGACGTGTGAGAGTTCCCGGATTCCAATCCCAGGCGAACCATCATTTCTTAAATTGACCAGAGCAAAAATACCTGATCAATTTTCTCAAAAAGCCGCTTTGTTAAATAAGATCGGACTGCCTGAATTAGGGACGGCGCAAAAGCTGCCATTGCGGTGAAGACGGCGAAGGGAAACACTTGCTCAAAGTGAAAACAAGTAATCCAGATTTTTCGCCCACGCAATCCGAGTCTGAATGAATCCTCCACCTGTATTACGCTCAATTCTGAGGGTGATACTTCAGGAAGTGGGGAAGTGAAGTGATTGCAGACAGCACTGAACAGGTTGAAGTGAATGGTGCCGTCCTGAGGAATGTCAGCAATGAAGGGAGATTGGAAAGTTTGGGGCAGCTCTCTTTGGAGAACAGAGGGCTGAAAGCTGGCCTGATTGAGGTTTTCCACATCATGAGGGTTTTAGACAGAGGAAATAATACAGTGAAAATGCTCCCAGGCCTGAAAAGATCGAGAACGATTTGGCAGAGATTTAAAGTCATCAGGAAAATGAGTAAAAGTGACATTAGGAAGACTGTTTATGCACAGGGAGTGGAGTCAGTAAGTCGCTGTCTGACAGTGACAAAGAGGCAGATTCAATGGGCACAAAAGGGAATTCGGTGGGCATGTTCAATGTAACAATGTGCAGATTTACAGGGAGAAGGCGACAGAATGAGACACGTATTTACATATTGTGTTGAACCAGCAGAGCTAAGGTGGGCTGCATGGCCTCAGTCTGCACTGTCACACATTTCGTGATTCTGAGTGAAATCGGAGTTAGACCAAGAGAACGTGGAAAATTTGACAACGGATATATTCTGCCCAACAGGATACTCCATCACAGCAATGAAGGTGTTTTGACATCATCCTCGAAGGTACAGGCCACAATGCAGATTCAAAACCGAGTATTCATTTGAATCACTGAGTAATGTGTTTACAGTTATTCAGTTGAGGTGAGCGGAGTTGCGCATTGGGAGCCACTCCAGTTGATAGGTCGAAGCCGTTTTCTCCTGTGTGATAGTCCCACCAGCACTCCAATTTGCTGTGCTTCAAGTCAGTAGATGCAGATTACTGTCCCATACTGATCCACGGGCCACGATGACCCAGCTGTGGTGACAGGCTTGTGAAGGTCTGAGTGCTCTTCTCATGTTCTTTGTCGGCCTGCTATGATCCGAGTCATCAAACCTCTCTTCTCCGAGAGTAGGAATAAACTGGTGAAGGTGAAACACATCAGTTTCGGTGTGTTCCATGTGCAGGAGGCCCTGCAGTAATTCCCCACGCTGTCTCACACAGCAGCATCCTCTCGGTGAATTATGCTTGGCAAAAAAAACCTATTAAACCAAATCAGTGTCGGCCACTGGATTTTACTGACACTGTGTATAAAATTCAGGCTCACCGTTAATGTGGAGAGGGGCCGTCAGACTGTAGTTTCCGCTCCTTCTGTTGAATAAAGATAATTTTAACAGTGTCCAGTGAGAGGAAAGGATTTGTTGTTGGTGGTAAACATTTCTATCTGAACTCGCTGTCACTCTGCTGCAACAGGATGAGCTGGGACCTCCTGATAGATTGAAACACACAACTGGTAATCTCTAGATTATGTTGTAAAAATATCGGTATAATGTTATTCACACCGCGCTGTCACCAACTGAACGAAGCGGCTGTGTGTTTAAATCGCTGGATGGACAGCTTGTGTTTTCATTCTCACTTTGGGGGCAGCTGAGCATTTACCCAAACACTGAGCACACCACCTCCCTGACACAGCGTTCACAAATCAAGCTGATAGCAAAGCTTCACGTGTGATCGAAAGTTTCCGCAACGAAGATTTGGCTCAACAGATATCGGGAGTGAACGTAATCCTTCCTTGATTTGAAATGTAAGAAGCAGACTTTCAGTGAGCCGGACGCGATTTGAATACGCAACCGACTGACTTAGAGTCAGACGTGCTACAGTTGCGCCACAAGCTCACGGGTCACTTATCTCCTCTTTTCATGCTTAAGGGAAGTGATCGCACTACAAGGATTTTACGTTATGAGTAACAATGGAGATCAACAGTTCATGTCTGTTCTGTTTCTCCCCCCTCTCTTTCTGCAGAGGGTGGGATCAGACTGTCCCCGGTGTCTCCACAATGAATGTCCCAGGCATTATTAAGGAAAAGTAAAAGTGATAGACGACAATTGTAATTCTAGGCGGAGCAGGCTGAATTATGAATTCACTAATAGCCTCCCCTAAGCGATGCCGCAATTGCCTGTCTCTGTAGCGCAAGTGGCCAGCGCGTTTGTACCTTAACCAAAAGGTTGGTGGTTCGAATCCACTCCAGGGGCGCTTAGTACGCTGCTCTTCGCGGCTCTGTGCACTTTATTGGGCTCAGGCGAATGTTATCCAAGCGGCAACCTCGTCCACAAAGGGGTTTCTGTGTTGTGTTATTGTCCAACGTAAGGGACTGCGGATGCTGAGAACCCGAGACAAAAAACGAGAAACTCGGCAGGTTTGACTGCACCTGTCGGAGAAAACGGAATTCTGAAATGCTGAGTCTGATTCTCTTTCCATAGATGTTGCCTGACCTTCTCCGTTCCTCCTGAAATTTCTAGATTTGTTTTTAACTGAAAGTTCATTTCATCTTTTGCGATGAAACACCTAGACTCGCAGTGTGCAGATATTTAATCCTTTCGAATCACTGAAGTGAATGGATTCAAACAAACTCTGCGATGATTCACACTTTCTCAGCTCCGCAGGCAGACAGATCTGGGAAGTGAAGCTGTCAGTGTAGTTCTGTATTCGTGGGCTGAGTGGTTAATGCGATGGACTTGAAACCCATTGCGGTTTCCCCACGCAGGTGTGACCCCTGCCGACTACAAAATGACAAATGTCGTCGAAAAGAAAGGGAGCTTGCTCCCCGGCTTCTTCTTTAAGATTCAAGTCAGTGGAGGGGGAAAAATATTTCACTCACATTGGGACTGGTGGGAATCTGCAACCCACTGCCTGTTCGGGAGGAACAAGCAGATACCCGCAGAGCTTCTTTTGAGGCTATGAGCCAAGTGTCTGCAAATGAGACTAGAACAGTGAGGGACATGAAATCGTGATCGAAATGAAGCACCTGAGGACAAGGGTGTTTCCTTTGCCAGTGAAAGATACTGCTTCACAAAGTTGGGACTGTGGAAGGGAAGCAGTCACGGTGATTATCTTTGGTTGTTGACCTTGTGAATGTTCCCATTGCTGCGCATGTCCGTGTTAACGTCAGAACTCTGCAGCATGGTGGCGTTGGATATGCACAGGGCCGGGGCGCAATGAATGACGCATCTGTCTCCACCTACCTGTTTGAAATGCAGCTCACAGCTTCTTCACACACCCCAATTAATCTTTCTCATTGTCCTGAAGCCGGCATACGGTTTGAATTCCCGATCTGCGGGAATGAGAATCTTTTCACTGTCTCGCGTCAATAAATGTCCCTCAGAACATCGGAGTCAAGTCACAGCGGAAGCTGAGATAGCCCCACACGCTGCTGACGGGCACATTTTACTTTCGGGTAAAAAATGAGGTCTGCAGATGCTGGAGATCACAGCTGAAAATGTGTTGCTGGTTAAAGCACAGCAGGTTAGGCTGCATCCAAGGAATAGGAAATTCGACGTTTCAGGCATATGCCCTTCATCAGGAAAGGGCATATGCCCGAAACGTCGAATTTCCTATTCCTTGGATGCTGCCTAACCTGCTGTGCTTTAACCAGTAACACACTTTCAGCACATTTTACTTTCCCCAACTCACCGCCCCAACCACTGCGGCTCCTGGGAGTGAAAAGGAAACAATCACCAAAACCCAGTCTTAGTTTTGTGAATCTTCAGAAAATAAGCAAACCTTCATCCCTTCGGATTTTCTATCCTGGGCTGACAGGGATGGGTTTTGTCACTCTTTTGTCGGATATTGCAAGTGGATGTTTTGCAGAAAAGCACCACAATGCAATCTGATTAATCAGGATCTGGATGTTTTCGGTGTTTGAATGTAAGTGTTGTGCTCCAGAAGTTGTTGTTCACAGTTTATAATACTTTTCTCCCCAGTCCCCTGTATCACTTGTCGAAAATGCTTAATTTATGTCTTGTAATCCTTTCACTGTCTGCTAATGAGGATAGCATTTCCGTCTTTTACCTCAGTTATCTTGACCTTGCATACCTCAAGCCTCAAGCTAATTTCACGAGAAACCTTCTCCAGTTCAAAAGTTAATAATGGCTCTGTTTCTCGTCACGTATCCAATTTCAGATCGATATTGTTAATGTTCCTTTTATTCCTTCAGATCTAGGTTTCGCTCACAGGGTAAGAACAGACCTGTCACCAAATACATTTACCAATGTACCTTCATCCTTTCGATTGTATTAGCATCATGAACACTTCCCATCAAAATAACTCGAGAGACTTCCATCACAATTTTCTGTGAACAGTTCTACATCAGCTTTGCTGAATGAACCCCAAATTTCTTGATGTGGCTCCTTATTTTCGGCCCAGATTATTAATCTCTCTACGCACGGAAATGGATCCTTCCCACCCGCTCTGTCCCTCATAATGTGTGTAGTTCAATTCGATCTCCCATCAGCCTCTTCTGTCCTGATCAAATCCAGGGGAACAGGAAACGTTGGGACTATGGCGCAGACAGGACAAGTCCAGTACTCACCTTTCCTGTTAGAGCAATTCCATGAGAAATTTCAGACCACAACTTTGGACGTGTAGTTGTGGCTGAACACTTAAAGAGCTGGAGTAGAGATCCTTTGGGGTTCCCCCATCCCCGCCTCCCCCCGCCCAGGGTGGTAACCTGCTGACTATGCTTTCTTCGCTGGCGATTTTAAATGACTTCCTGTTGGTTGCATTATCGCTCAAACTTCACAAAACCCGTCTCAATAAAGTCGCGTTTTCTCATGTCTGGGAATTTATTGCCATGCAGGAAACTCGAGTTCGGAACAAACAACGTACCAGACTCAAAACGTCAGCTCTGTTTACCTTTCCACGGATGCTGCTCGACCTGTTGGCTTTCTGCAGTATTCTCTGTGTTTATTAGGCACAAGTGCTGCTTTTCATTCAAGAACTTCAATTCCTGTCCTCTGGTAACTGACTCTGGTCAGTGGCTATTGGTTCTTCTGATCATTAATCTGCCCATTCCCACCGCTTCTTCTCCCATCATTACCAACAGCCCCAGGAAATCTCCAGTTAACTTTCTTTGCTCCAAAGCGAACATTCCCAACCTTGGGAATGTCTCCCCACAATAGAAATTTCTCACCCCTGGAAAAGAAGCACGGCGTACACTTGGGAAGAGATTTTGGCAACATATTGTCAGTTTCCCCACGCAGGATTTTTTGCAGAAAAGCACCACAATGCAATCTGATTAATCAGGACCTGGATGTTTTTGGTGTTTGAATGTAAGTGTTGTACTCCAGAACTTTGTTGTTCACAGTTTATAATACTTTTCTTCCCAGTTCCCTGTATCACTTGTCGAAAATGCTTGTAATACTTTCCTGGCTGTTAACCGGAAGGTTGGTCGTTCAAACCCATCCAGGAGCGCTTTATTTGCTGCTCTTCCTCGGCTTTGACAATGTGTGCTTTCAATGGGGTCAGGAAAATGTTCCCCGAACATCTACGTTCTGCCTGCAAAAAAGACCCTGAGCTTCCAGTTGCCTGCCAATTACACACCCCACCCTGTTCCCTGACCAACATCTCTGTCTCAGGTTTGCTGTATTGTCCCAGCGAAGCTCAGCACCAGCTGAACGAAGAGCACCGAATATTCTACTTGGGGACCATACATCCCTCCGGTCCCAATATCGAATTCAATAATTCAAGGGCCTGAAATCCATTGTATCCTCGTCTCTACCACACAAACCAAGCCCTGTTGTCACATAGTCTGTCATTACACACTACCTATTCTTAGCCACGAACAGTCTCTATTAACAGTTATTCACCCTCCCACGCAGATCGTTATCAACTCCCTTTCCTGTCCAACAGTTCTTCCCTCGCTTTGGGCTCTGTCCTGATCTACCATTTACTGCATCCGCCTTCCTCCCACAATATCTCCTGCATATAAACCAACGTTTTCCCAATCACCATCAGTTCTATGGAAGGGTGACCGGCAACTACCGTTTGTTTTTTGTTTCTGATATACAGCGTCCGCAGTTCTTTCAGCTTTTTATTGAGGTAGGGTTGGAAATTATTTTGAGAAACAGAAGGAGAGGTGGAGAGACAGAACAGACATGAACTGTTGATCTCCATTGTTACTCATAACGTAAAATCATTGTAGTGCGATGACTTCCCTTAAGCATGAATAGAGGCGCCAGGCTCCCTGTGAGCTTGTGGCGCAACGGTAGCGCGTCTGACTCCAGATCAGAAGGTTGCGTGTTCAAATCACGTCAGGCTCATTAAAATCAGTTCCTGAGATTTCCAATCAAGAAAGGATTGTGTTCACTCCGGATATCTGTTAAGCCCAGTCTTCTTTCCGGCAACTTTCAATAATACGTGAAGCTTTGCTGTCAGTTTAATTTGTAAGCACTGTGTCAGGGAGGTGGTGTGCCCAGTGTTTGGGTAAATGCTCAGCTCCCCCAGTTCATCGCTGGATTTAAACACAGCCGTCTATCTCTGGGCAGCTGCTTCTTTCAGTTGGTGACAGTGCGGTGTGAATAACATCATTCCGATAAGTTTATTACATAATCCAGAGACACCTAGCTTTGTGTTTCAATCTATCAGGAGAGTGATAGCGAGTTCAGATAGCAATGTTTCCCACCAACAACAAATTATTTCCTCACACTGGACACAGTTAAAATTGTCGAGGAGAAAGTGATGTCTGCAGATGCTGGCGATCAGAGCTGAAAATGTGTTGCTGGAAAAACGCAGCTGCTCAGGCAGCATCCAAGGAACAGGAAATTCGACGTTTCGGGCATAAGCCCTTCATCAGGAATTCGGGTCTGTGGGCTATCCGTTCTTCTTAAATGCGCTGTACAGTTGTTCATTGATCTTCGCCGTTGCTGGGCGCTGCAGTGTGAAGTAGCTCGTTGAAATAGCATCCTGATGCAGATTTGTTTGCATGTGTTGGGATGATTGCTTCTGCAGCTTAAGTACTTGGTTCGCATGTGTTGTTTCCTGGAGACGCTGTTTTGAATTTACCATTGACTGTTCGCTGTACTGTGACATCTAGAACAACAGCACTTTGTTCTTGTTCTCCTCTTTTGTGAATTTTATGCCAGTAAGGAGATTGTTGATGGTGTTGTAGGTTTCCTCTAAGTTGTTCCATTATCTCTGCATTATTGCTTCTGTTAGGAATCCTGATATTGGTGGTTTCATGGGTGCTCCGTTGATTTGTTTGTTAGTCTTGTTACTGAATAGGAAGTGGGAGGTAAGGCACAGCTCCATGAGCTTGACAGTGTTATCTTTGCTGATGACGTTGGTGCTGTTTGGTGTTTGTGCCTTTGGTTCTTCAAGTAGTGTCTTCAGTTTTCTTTGGTCACGTTGATGTTAATGGATGTGAACAGGGCTGTATGTCAAAGGACAGTATTATTGCATCCTGTTTTATCTTGTTGCCTTTGGTGTTCAGGAATTCTTGGATGGAGTAACTGGAGTGGCGTGAGTCTTCGACTTGGTGTTTCAGTCTTCAGTGGAGGTCTTTGACTCGTCCGTATATTGGTGTTCCAAGTGGTGAGACTGTGGCCTGAGGGGGGCTCCTGGTTTGAAGAGGAGGAGAACAGCAACAAAGTGCCATGCCTAGATGTCACTGAAGAGCGAACAGTCAATGGGGAACTTCAAACTAGCGTCGACAGAAAAACAACACACGCAAACCAAATACTTAACCGCAGAAGCAATCATCCCAACACCCACAAACGAGTGAACAATCCTCACTCTCTCTGCGAAGCAGGTAAGGGCTGTTTGGCACTGTCTGTTTGTAGACGCGGTTACGTTTGTTTCACGGTTTAAATTTAATTTTTTTTTCAAAAAAAGTGCGGAGCGGACCCGGAAGCTGGTGTAGCACAAACTTACCTGGGTAGGTTTTTTTCCAATAAAGGCGCGCAGGAGAGAATGTATGGAGGAAAACTTCATTCCAGTGACAATAACATGGAACAAACTGCCTACAAAGATGCTGGAAATGGAGCTGAATCAAGGATATGAAAATGAAATGTTAAGGCTGCTTGAGAAAAGAAAGGCAGAAAAATTGCTGAATGACCTCCTGCTGGCCTATTAAATAAAAAAATTATGACAAAAAAGGATGTAACTCCATTACTACATTAGAAGGTGAATAATAATTACAAAGAAACTTTTAGAACAGCCAACAATATCAGATATACATCATATAGAACAAAGAACAAAGAAAATTTACAGCCCAGGAACAGGCCCTTCAAGCCTGAGCCAATCCAAATGTACTGTCTAAACCTGTTGGTCAATTCCTAAGTATTTGTATTCCTCTACTCCCCACCCACTCATGCATTTATCCAGACGCATCTTAAATGAATCTACCTTGCCTGCCTCTACCGCCTCTGCTGGCAATGCGTTCCAAAAGCCCACCACCCTCTGTGTGAAGTAAAGCTCATTTTCGCTTTGAGTAAGTGCTGCCCTTGCCGCGTTCATTGCAATGGTAGCTCTGCCCCATCCCTGATTCATCGGATCTCGTTAAACGAAGCTGCTTTTTGCCGTTTTCGCACAAAAAAATGTAAGAAACAAGGGCTCGTCCGGGATTTGAACCCGGGATCTCTCGCACATCCAGGCACCAGGACACCCGAAGCGAGAATCATTCCCCTAGACCAACGAGCCACAAACCCGCGGAGACTTGCATCTTCTTGACATGTGCCAATCCCTTAAATGCTGCTCAGTTCCATGAGAATCTAATCTTTTGGTTGTGAACATGAGTAAAGAAACAATGCTTTTCGGCAGTGCAAACTGTACACGTGCCAAACTGAGTGAATACACAAGGAAAATATCTTTAAGAGAGATAGAAAGTATTTGAGCACCTATGGAGTGTCTGCCCCCTCCCTGGATTCACTCCAGTTGCTACAAGTGAACAGTGTTTCACCCACCCCTACCTCCCCTCCCCCCTCACTGCTGGAGGATGGTGAATGGAAAGGGTGTGACATTGCTTTGCTCCCAGATATTGCCCAGAGGGTGGACGTTTCACTCTGAAGCTGACAGGGCTGCATCCACATTGTGACGTCAACAATGGAGGCGGGCCGGACAGCTGCCCTGCAGTGGAGGCACGTGTGGAGGGGAGGACACTTTGCAAATCCCACTCTCCTCCAAGTCAATGCGATTTGAGTTCAAGCAAAGCAAGGGGTTTAAATTTATTTTAGAAAACCTCCTTTGTGCCGTGGGAAAACTCTGCCGCGGGAAATGCAGCGTTACAGATTCATATTAAGAGAAGCAGGAGTAGACCATTTGGTCAAGCCTGCTACGTCATTCATTAAGGTCACAGCTCCACCAACCTGCACTATCCCGACTAACCTTAATTCCCCTACCATGCAAAAACCCATCCAACTGTGTTTTCAGTATACTTCATGAAGCTGTCTCAACTGCTCTCTTGGGCAGAGGATCCCTTGGATGCTGCCTGACCTGCTGCGCTTTTCCAGCAACACATTTTCAGCTTTGATCTCCAGCATCTGCAGACCTCAATTCCTCCTAGAGAATCCCATGGAGTCTCACAGAGTGACACAGGTGTACAGCACGGAAACAGACCCTTCGGTCCAACTCGTCCATGCAGCCCAGATATCCTAACCTAATCTAGTCCCATTTGCCAGCACTTGGACCAAATCCCCACAAAACCTTCCTATTCATATACACATCCAGATGCATTTTAAATACTGTAATTATTCCAGCCTCCATCACTTACTCCAGCAGCTCATGCCGTACATGCATCACCCTCTGCGTGAAAAGGTTGCCCCTTATGTCCCTTCTATATCTTTCCCCTCCCCTCCCTAAACCTATGCCCTCTAGTTCTGTTCTCCCCCATCCCAGGGAAAAGAACTTGTCTATTTGCCCTATCCATATCCCTCATGATTTTATAAACCTCTATACGGTCACCCCTTAGCCTCTGATGCTCCAGAGAAAATACTCTGTTCACCCTCTCCCTATAGCTCAACCCTCCAACCCTGGGCACATTCTTGTAAATCTTTTCTGCACCTTTTCTAGTTTCACAACATTTTTCCGATAGGAAGCAGACCAAAATTACATGCAATATTCCAAACGTGGCCTGACCAATGTTCTGTACAGTGGCAACATGAGCTCCCAACATCTATCCTCGATGCTCTGACCAACAAAGGAAAGCACACCAAACGCCTTCTTTACTATCCAATCTGCCTGTGTCTCTACGTTTAAGGAACTATCAACCTGAACTCCAAGGTCTCTTTGTTCAGCAACACTTCCAAGGAACTTACCATTAAGTGTAAACGTCCTGCTCTGATTTGTTTTTTCAAAATGCAGCACCTCATATTTATCTACATTAACCTCCAAAAGCCACTTCTCAGCCCATTGGCCCATCTGATCAAGGTCCCGCTGTAATCATCTGAGGTAACCGTCCTTGCTGTCCACTACCCCTCCAATTTTGGTGTCATCTACAAGCTTACTAACTATACCTCCTCTGTTTACATACAAATCATTTATATAAATGACAAAAAGTAGCGGACCCAACATCGATCCTTGTGGTACACCATTGGTCACAGGCCTTCAGTCTGAAAAGCAACCCGCCATCATCACCCTATATTTTCTTCCTTCTAGCCAGTTCTGTATCCAAATGGCTAGTTGTCCCTGCATGCCATAAACCTTGCTCACCAGTCTCCCATGGGGAACCTTGATGAACGCCTTCCTGAAGTCCATATAGATCACTTCCATCGCTCTGCCCTCATCAATCCACTTTGTACTTCTTCAAAAAACTGAATCATGTTCGTGAGACATGATTTCCCAAGCACAAAGCCATGCTGACTATCCCTAATCAATTCTTGCGTTTCCAAATACATGTAAATCCTATCTCTTAGGATTCTCTCCAAAAGCTTGCCCATCAGGGATGTCTGGCTCACCGGTCTATAATTCCCTGGCTTTTCCTTATCACCTTTCTTAAATAGTGGCACCACGATAGCCACCCTCTAGCCTTCTGGCACCTCACCTGTGACTATTGATGATGCAAATATCTCAGTGAGAGGCCCAGCAATCACTTCTCCAGCTTCCCACAGAAGTCTAGGGTACTCCTGATCAGGACCTTGGGATTGATCCACTTTTAAGCATTTCAAGATATGCAGCAATATCTCATCTGTAATATGGACATTTTTTCAATATGTTACCACCTACTTTCTCACATTCTATATCTTCCATGCCCTTCTCCACAGTAAACACTGATGCACAATATCCGTTCAGTATTCCACTCCAACCCTCCCATCTACTGCAGCTCCACACAACGGCCGCCTTGCTGATCTTACAGGGGCCCTATTCTCTCCCTTGTTATCCTTTTGTTCTTAATGTATTTATAAAACCCTTTGGGTTATCCTTAACTCTATTTGTCAAAGCTATCTTATGTCTCCTTTTTGCCCTCATAATTTTCCTCTTAAGTATACTCGTTCTGCCTTTATGCTCTAAGGAGTCACTCAATCTCTCTGTCGATACCTGACGTATGCATCCTTCTTTTGTCTAAACCATTTCTCAATATCTTTAGTCATCCAACATTCCCTACACCTACCAGCCTTTTCTTTTACCCTAACAGGAATACACTGTGTCTGGACTCTTGTTATCTCATATTTGAAGGCTTCCCATTTTCCAGCAGTCCTTTAACCTGCGAACAACTGCCCCAATCAGCTTTTGAAAGATCTTGCCTAATATCTGAGTCTTCCTCCAATTTAGAACTTCAACTATTAGATCTGATATATTATTTTCAATCACTATTCTAATGATAATAGAACTATGGTTGCTGGCCCTTAGGTTTTGCACCCTCGCCAGTATGTACATCCACATTGTGAATTAGAAAATTTCCTTTTACACACTTAACAAATTCCTCTATTTAGCGGATAAGTAAATGGGCAGGAGTTATACCTTGGGTCCACTCTTCCTTCATTCCCATCAACCCTAACACCATTCCTACCCCAATAGTCCAACGGCACTTTCCCCTGCAACTGCCGAATGTGTGACACCAGCCCATTTACCTGCTCCCTCCTAACTATCGAAGGGCCCAAAATTACCTTCCAGGTGAAGTGGCACTTTATCTGCACTTCCCACAACCGAGTCTACTGTATTTGCTGCTCACAATGTGGTCTCATCTACAATGGGGAAAACGAAGCATAAACTGAGTGACTGCTGCACAGAACATTTACGTTCTGCCCGCAAAAAAGACCCTGAGCTTCCAGTTGCCTGCCAATTCCACACCCCACCCTATTCCCTGGCCAACATCTCTGTCTCAGGTTTGCTGTATTGTTCCAGCGAAGCTCAGCACCAGCAGAACGAAGAGCACCGAATATTCCACTTGGGGACCATACATCCCTCCCGTCCCAATATCGAATTCAATCATTTCTAGGGCCTCGTCCCTACCACACACACCAAGCCTTGTTATCACATAGTCTGTCATTACACACTACCTATTCTTAGCCACGAACAGTCTCCATTTACCCTCCCACGCAGATCGTTATAAACTCCCTTTCCTGTTCAACAGTTCTTCCCTCGCTTTGGGGTCTGTCCTGATCTATCATTTACTGCATCCGCCTTCCTCCCACGATATCTCCTGCATATAAACCGGCATTTTCCCAATCACCATCAGTTCTGTGGAAGTGTCATTGGCAACTACTGTTTTTTTTGTTTCTGATTTACAACAGCCGCAGTTCTTTCAGCTTTTTATTGAGGTAGAGTTGGAAATCGTTTCGAGAGACAGAAGGAGAGGGGGGAGAGACAGAACAGACATGAACTGTTGATCTCCGTTGTCACTCATAACGTAAAATCATTGTAGTGCGATCACGTCCCTTAAGCATGAATAGAGGTCGCATGTCATTTGTGGCGCAACGGTAGCGCGTCTGACTCCAGAGCAGACGGTTGCGTGTTCAAATCACGTCAAACTCTCTGAGTGCAACTTCTTACATTCCAAATCAAGAAAGGAGTACGTTCAATCTAGATATCTGTTGATCCAAGTCTTCTTTCCAGAAACTTTCGATCACACGTGAAGCTTCACTGTCAGTTTGATTTGTGAACAGTGTCAGGGAGGTGGTGTGCCCAGTGTTGGGGTAAATGCTCAGCTCCCCAGGGATTGAAACGCAGCCGCCTCCCTCTGGGCAGCTGCTTCGTTCAGTTGGTGACAGTGCAGTGTGAATAACATAATACTGATATTGTTTACAACATAATCCAGAGACCCCCAGCTTTATGTTTCAATTTATCAGGAGCGTGACAGCGAGTTCAGATAGAAATGTTTCCCACCAACAGCAAATTCTTTCTTCTCACTGGACACAGTTAAAATTACCTTTATTCAATAAAAGGAGCGGAAACTACAGTCTGGCATCCTCTCTCCATATTAACGGTGAGCCTGAATTTTAGAAACGGTGTCAGTAAAATCCAACGGCCGACACTGATTTGGTTCAGTCGAACTGATTTGCCAAGCGTAATTCACCGAGAGGATGCTGCTGTGGGAAACAGTGTGGGGAATTACTGCAGGGCCTCCTGCGCATGGAACACACCGCAACTGATGTGTTTCACCTTCACCAGTTTATTTCTATCTCGGAGAAGAGAGGTTTGATGATTCGGATCACAGCAGCCAGACAGAGAACAGGAGAAGAGCACTCAGACCTTCACAAGCTTGTCACCACATCTGGGTCATCGTGGCCCGTGTATCAGTATGGGATAGTAATCTGCATCTACTGACTGGAAGCACAGCAAATTGGAGTGCTGGTGGGACTATCACACAGGAGAAAACGGCTTCGACAGATCAACTGGAGTGGCTCCCAATGCGCAACTCCGCTCACCTCAACTGAATAACTGTAAACAAATTACTCAGTGATTCAAATGAATACTCGGTTTTGAATCTGCATTGTGTCATGTACCTTCGAGGATGATGTCAAAACACCTTCATTGCTGTGATGGAGTATCCTGTTGGGCAGAATATACCCGTTGTCAAATTTTCCACGTTCTCTTGGTCTAACTCCGATTTCACTCAGAATCACGAAATCCGTGACAGCGCAGACTGAGGCCATGCAGCCCACCTTAGCTCTGCTGGTTCAACACAATATGTAAATAAGTGTCTCATTCTGTCGCCTTCTCCCTGTAAATCTGCACATTGTTACATTGAACATGCCCACCGAATTCCCTTTTGTGTCCATTGAATCTGCCTCTTTGTCACTGTCAGACAGCGACTTACTGACCCCACCCCCTGTGCGAAAACGGTCTTCCTAATGTCACTTTTACTTATTTTCCTGATGACTTTAAATCTCTGCCAAATCGTTCTCGATCCTTTCAGGCCTGGGAGCATTTTCACTGCATTAAATCCTCTGTCTAAAACCCTCATGACGTGGAAAACTTCAATCAGGCCAGTTTTCAGCCTTCTGTTCACCAAAGAGAGCTGCCCCAAACTTTCCAACCTGCCTTCTTTGCTGACATTCCTCAGAACGATACCATTCACTTCAACCTGTTCAGTGCTGGCTGCAATCACTTCACTTCCCCGATTCCTGAAGTATCACCCTCAGAATTGAGCGTAATACAGGTGGAAGATTCATTCAGACTCGGATTGCGTGGGCGAAAAATCTGCAATACTTGTTTTCACTTTGAGCAAGTGTTTCCCTTCGCCGTGTTCACCGCAATGGCAGCTCCGCGCCGTCCCTAATTCAGGCAGTCCGATCTTATTTAACAAAGCGGCTTTTTGAGAAAATTGATCAGGTATTTTTGCTCAGGTCAATTTAAGAAATGATGGTTCGCCTGGGATTGGAATCCGGGAACTCTCACACGTCTGCATTCGCGAGAAGACCCAAAGCTAGAATCATATCCCAGACTAACGAGCCACCAGCCATGGGTGCAGCCACCTCCTGAAGCAGCTGAGACTTGCTCAGTACGAAATACATTGTACATTGCTCCCACAATTGCAAGCAGGGAAGAGTTTCAAGAACATCTGCTTCTCAATCTGTCTCCCTGCTCCCAGGACGCTGCTGTTTGTCCCGTCTCCAGGCACCGGGCTCTCTCCACTGGTGGATAATTGAACCATTTTATTTCTCCTTGCAAGCGGTCCTGGTGGAAGAAGGAGCCCACACGCTCTTCTGCTCTCTCTCTCTCACTAGTTGTTGAGGCAGGATAAGTCAGTTACAGAAATGCGTAGGAAATGGGGAACTTTGAGCTTGTTCCAAAGCTCCTGTTAACGGAGAGACTGAAAGATGCTGTGTTGTCGGGACCGAGAGAAATGGAGACCCTTCCCTCAGGTAAATTGGTATGTGTGCATTTTTGTGCAGCCTGCTTGGTGTTCAGAATTTGTCTTGACACAGCAATCCTACAGAGAGTCTTTTATTACACGGGCGTCGGTTTCTTTACCGCAGGAAATGGACAAAAACAGCAAGTCATGTGTTTCAACTTCACCGGTTCATTGCTATCTGAGAGAAGAGGTTTAACACTTGAGATCAGAACACACCGACAGAAAACTGGACAACACGACTCAGAGCTCCACAAGCGTGCCAGAACAACTGTGTAAATTTGACTTGTGTATCGATGTGACACATTGAGCTCAGATACACGAAGTTTTGGGAAGCAGATGACAAGGTAAAGAAGAGAGCGGAGCGCCGTTATAGGGGAAAGCTGCTGAAGACGACATTGAGTAAAGAAGTGAAAATGGTTTCCCTTCTGGGTTGTGATCCTAACATGCACCCGCTGTGCCATTCTCCTGCATTGCACGGCAGCTTTTCCGAGTACTCAGTGAAAAGTATTCAGCTTTTCAGTTGGCGTGTGTCTTGCACGTTCGAGAATGAAATCAAAAGATCTTCACTGCTGTAGTGTCATGTGCTGTTGTGCAGACATATCGCCGATGTGCAAATATAAACTCAGGGGGTAATGTACACTGGAGACTCTGGAGACAAAGAAGAAACCATAATCTCATTCGACGTGACGGCACTGTTCACTTCAATTGACAAAACCCTAGCCAAAGAAAAAATAGCCAACCTACTGGACATACATAACAGAACACAGGAGGCCGAACCCATCAACAAGGACGGCATAGCTAAACTACTGGACCTGTGCCTCACTACACACTTTACATTCAACAATCAGATATACGAACAAATCAACGGAACACCCATGGGATCACCAATCTCGGGACTCATAGCAGAGGCAGTTATGCAAAGGTTAGAACAAACAGCCCTACCACAAATCCAACCCAAACTCTGGATCAGATATGTCGATGACACCTTTGTAATCATCAAAAACACAGAAATAGAAAAAACACACCGAATCATCAACGCCTCACTCATAGGAATCCGATTCACGAGAGAAGAGGAAAAGGATAGCCAACTCCCATTCCTAGACGTGTTAGTAGAGAGAACACCTAACGGAGAATTCACCACAAGGGTACACAGGAAACCAACACGCACAGACCAAGTCCTAAACTATGAAAGTAACCACCCCAACACACACAAACGAAGCTGCATCAGGACACTATTCAAAAGAGCCACAACACACTGCAGTATACCAGAACTGCGAAAAAGAGGAAGAGGAACACCTGTACAAGGTATTCGCCAAAAACGGATACCCACGCAACTTTATCACCAGATGCCTAAGAGATAGACCACGGAACGAGGACATGCCACAACCAAAAGGACTAGCCACACTACCATACGTCAGGAGCGTCTCAGAACTGACAGCCAGACTACTGCGACCCTTAGGACTCATAACGGCACACAAGCCAACATCCACGCTCAGACAACAACTCACGAGAACAAAGGACCCAATACCCAGCATGAGCCAAACTAACGTAGTTTACAAAATATCATGCAAGGACTGCACAAAACACTATATAGGACAAACAGGAAGACAACTAACAATCCGCATCCATGAACATCAGCTAGCCACAAAACGACACGACCAGCTATCCCTAGTAGCCATACACCGAGACAACAAGCAACATGAATTCGACTGGGAAAACATTACTATCATAGGGCAAGCCAGACAGAAAACAGCCAGAGAATTCCTAGAAGCATGGCATTCATCCACAAACTCCATCAACAGACACATCGACCTGGGCCCCATATACAAACCACTACAACGGACAGCTGAAACTGACACCCGGAAGCGGCAAGAACAAACCACTATAAGTACCGTAAGAAACATCAAAGAAGCGCTTCACAGGAGGCTCCAGAGCACTGATGATGTCTCCTAGCCAGGGGACGATACGTTTGCAACAAAAACTTCCAGCTCCGCCAACAGAACCACAACTCTGAGCCAGTTGAAACTTGCTCAGCGTGAAATACATTGCTCCAAGAATTGCAAGCATCAAAGCGTTTCCAGAACATCTGCTTGTCATTCTGTCCCCGGGGCGCTGATGTTTGTCTCATCCCCAGGAACTGGACTCTCTCCACTGGCGGATAATTAAACCATTTTGTTTCTACTTGCAAGCTGTTCTGGGGTGAGGGAAGAGTCCATTCGCTCTTCTGCTGTCTCTCTCAATCACTTGAGGTGAGAGAAATCACTTACACTAATGCGAGGGAAGTGAATAACTTTGAATATGAATTTCCTCCAAAGGTCTATTATCAGAGAGATAGAAAGATGCTGTGCTGGCGAGACAGAGAGAAATGGACACCAAGCGCTCTTCCCTCAAGTAAATTCATATGAGTACATTGTTGTACAGCCTGTTTGGTGTTCAGAATTCGTCCTCATGCAGCAAAATACAGAAAGGAGTCGTTTGTGTGATGGGGTCAAGGACATGGAGGAGTTCAGGCCCTAAAGTTATGGAACTCGATATTGAAGACCGGAGGGCTGTGAGGTCTCCAAGTGGAAAATGAGGTGTTGTTCTTTCATCTGGAGCTAGAACACTGCTGCAAGCCTGAGACAGAGATGTTGGCCAGGGAACAGGGTGATGTGTTAAAGTGGCAGGCAACCACAAGGTCGGGGCCTTTTTCCTGCGGGCAGAACCGGGATGTTCTGCGAAGCAGTCACCCAGTTTATGCTTCATGCTACATTGGGGAAACGACACTGTGAGCAGCGAATGCAGTGGACTAGGTTGTGGCAAAAGTGCTGCTTCACCTGGCAGGTATGTTTGAGCCCTTGGATATTCAGGAGGGAGCAGGTAAATGGGCAGGTGTTACACATTCGGCGGTTGCAGGCGAAAGCGACCTGGCACTATGGGAGGTGGGTGTGGAGTGTTGCGAGTGAAGGAAGAGTGGACCCGAAGTGTAACCCGTGGCACGACGGGTGCGTGTTGGGACCATAGCCCATTCTCTCCTATTCACTCAATGACGTCTTTAGCAGCTTTCCCGTAGCTCTCTGTTCTGCACCTCGCCTTCGTATCTGCTTCCGAAAAAAGCTTGTGCATAAATATTTCACAGTGATATACTGGCCCAATGTGCACAGTCGAGTTGTTACACTCGTGGAGATCTGCGTGGTCTTCTCCTGTTCCCTGTATCCTATGGTGAGGAGGGCAATGCTTGTCACTGGCCGCACGGGTGTCAAAGAAGAGTTGGACAAGGCAGAAAACAGGGAAGTGAAATGGTTGGATGTAGTGTCGAACAGGTTGACGTGAGCTGTGCGGTGTTTGGGAATGTCAGCAATGAAGGTAGATTGGAAAATTGGGACAGCTCTCCTCGGAGAACCGAAGTTTTCCAAGTCATGAGGGACCTAGAAACAGGAAATAATGTTGTAAAAATGCTCCCACACCTGAAAGGTCCACAACGATGCGGCAGAATTTTAAGGTCACCAGGAAAAAAAGTAAAAGTGACAGGAGGAAGAACGTTTTCGTACAGGGAGTGGTTAGGGTCAGTAAGTCCCTGTCGGACATTGACAAAGAGGAAGATTCAATGGACACTAAAGGGAATTCGGTGATCACGTTCAGATGTGCACATTTACGCTGAGAAGGCGAGAGAATGAAACAAATAGAGACACACGCTGACTTGAGTATAGAACCAGCAGAGTGAAGGTGGGCCGCATGGCCTCCGTCTGCGCTGTGACACATGTTGTGATTCAGCGTGAAATCACAGTTCGACCAACAGAATGTGGGAATTTACTGGAAACGTTTCTATTTACAAAGACTCCGTACGTCTGCGAAACAGCATATCACACGACAGCAGCGGAGGTCTTTGACATCAGTCTCGAACGTGCATGCCGCGTGCCAGATAAAAACCTGAAGTGCTCTGAGGGCCGCACACATTAATTTGGCAGCCGAGTGGCGCAGCGGGAGCGTGCTGGGCCCATAACCCAGAGGTTGATGGATCGAAGCCATCCTCTGCTTATTGCTCAATGTCGGGCTGCTTTCCTTTGCATCGACTTACCCGAATGGACTCGCCAAATCCACCCCATTCAAGGGGCGTGGTTTCAGAAGTCTCAGTGGCATTCTGTTCTTCGGCGGTTTTCTCTGAACTGAATCGCAAAACCAGTTCTCTGTGATGCCAATCAGCTGGTCAAGTTGAAACAAATGTCTTGCATTTTCGTCCATTCCCTGCAGTAACTCGCTCCCCTGGTTCAGACGTGAATGACAAGCATGTCAAAAACCTCATCACGACTCAGACACAGTTCCCCCACTATTAGGACGGATACCACCGATTGTGAGTAACCTCAGAGAGAGAGAGAGGGACACAGGCAGTCGCCGTGGACTCGATGGGCTGAACGGCTTGTGTCTGCGCGAGAATGGTGCTACGTGTTTTTGTCGTCCCATTGCCTGTCTCTGGGACAGAGAGGATGCGGGAGCAAAACTGGTTCATTTTTAACCGTCCCTTCCGCGTTGGACTGCCTGCAGTCCCTCAGATCAGTGCCGTGGGGATGACTCTCAGTGAGTGAAGGTTTCACTCGGATTCTCTTCATCTGCGACACTTGGGGCTCAGATGTTAACTGCTGCGCGGTAGCAACAAAGAAAGCGATGCCCTCTTTGCAATAGACTTTCCCTAAGATTGCTGCGTGAAGACGATTTCTGAACACCAAGAAGGCTGCACAATAATGTCAATTTACCTGGGCGAAGAGTCCTCGGTGTCCATTTCTTTCTGTCCTGCCAGCACAGCATCTTTCTATCTCTCCGATAACAGACCTTTGGAGAAAGTTCACAATCAAAGTTGTTCATGTTCTCCGCATTAATGCAACTGACACCTCGCACCCCAAGGGTTTCAGAGAGAGAGAGTGCAGAAGAGCGAATGGACTCTACCCGCACCCACCCTACACCCCGCCCCACCCGCCAGAACAACGTGCAAGTAGAAATAAACTGGTTTAATTATCTACCAGTGGAGATAGTCCAGTTCCTGGGGATGAGACAAACATCATTGCCCCGGGGACAGAATGACAAGCAGAAGTTCTGGAAACGCTTTGCTGCTTGCAATTCTTGGAGCAATGTGGAATGTACTTCACACTGAGCAAGTTTCAGCTGGCTCAGAGTCTCCAATGTACATTGCTGTGTTTGCCGCCAGCACAGGGAGAGAACAATAGGAAGGACGTAGGAGTGAATAATGATCCGCGTGAGAGGGCGAATAACTGTTCATGGAGACTGTTAGTGGCTAACAATACGTAGTGTGTCATAGCAGACGAGGTGATAACAAGGAGTCGTTTGTCTGATAGGGGTCAAGGACATGGGGGAGTTCAGGCCCTAAAGTTTTGGAACTCGATATTGAAGACCAGAGGGCTGTAAGGTCTCCAAGTGGAAAATGAGGTGTTGTTCTTTCATCTGGAGCTAGAACACTGCTGCAAGCCTGAGACAGAGATGTTGGCCAGGGAACAGGATGATGTGTTAAAGTGGCAGGCAACCGCAAGGTCAGGGCCTTTTTCCTGCGGGCAGAACCGGGATGTTCTGCAAAGCAGTCACCCAGTTTATGCTTCATGCTACATTGGGGAAACGACACTGCGAGCAGCGAATGCAGTGGACTAGGTTGTGGCAAAAGTGCTGCTTCACCTGGCAGGTATGTTTGAGCCCTTGGATATTCAGGAGGGAGCAGGTAAATGGGCAGGTGTTACACATTCGGCGGTTGCAGACGAAAGCGACTTGGCACTATGGGAGGTGGGTGTGGAGTGTTGCGAGTGAAGGAAGAGTGGACCCGAAGTGTAACCCCTGGCACAACGGGTGCGTGTTGGGACCATAGCCCATTCTCTCCTATTAACTCAATGTCGTCTTTAGCAGCTTTCCCGTATAAAAGCGCTCTGTTCTGCACCTCGCCTTCTCATCTGCTTCCGAAAAAAGCTTGGACATAAATATTTCACAGTGATATACTGGCCCAATGTGCACTGTCGAGTTGATACACTCGTGGAGACCTGCATGGTCTTCTCCAGATCTCTGTATCCTTGTCACTGACCGCACGGGTGTCAAAGAAGAGATTCAAAACAAAATGGTTGAATTATCTGCCAGTGGAGAGAGCCCGGTTCCTGGGGACGTGACAAACAGCAGCAGGGAGACTGAATGAGAAGCAGCTGTTCGAGAAACTCTTTGCCGCTAGCAATTAATCTTCCTCGTTGTCCTGAAGCCGGCAAAAGGTTTGAATTCCCGATCTGCGGGAATGAGAATCTTTTCACTGTCTCGCATCAATAAATATCTCTGAGAACATCGGAGTCAAGTCACAGTGCTGTCAAATGAAGGGGAAATTGAAATAGCCCCACACGCTGCTCATGGGCACATTTCACTTTCTCCAACTCACCGGCTCAACCACTTGGGCTCCTGGGAGTGGAAAGGAAACAATCACCAAAACCCAGTCTTAGTTTTGTGAATCTTCAGAAAATAAGCAAACTTTCAGCCCTTCGGATTTTCTATCCTGGGCTGACAGGGATGGGTTTTGTCACTCTTTTGTAGGACATTGCAAGTGGAAGCTTTGTAGAAACGCACCACAATGCAATCTGATTCATCCGGATCTGGATGTTTTCGGTGTTTGAATGCGTGTGTTGTGCTCCAGAACTTTGGTGTTCACAGTTTATAATACTAATCTTCCGAGTCCCCTGTATCACTTGTCGAAAATGTTTAATTTGCGTCTTATAATCCTTTCACTGTCTGCTAATGAGTGTTTTACCTAAGTTATCTTGACCTTGCATACCTCAAGCCTCAAGCTAATTTCACGAGAAACCTTCTCCAGTTCAAAAGCCAACTGTCAATAATGGCTGTTTCTTGTCACGTATCCAATTTCAGATCGATATTGTTAATGTCCCTTTTATTCCTTCAGATCCAGGTTTCGCTCACAGGGCATGAACAGAACTGTCACCAAATACATTTACCAATCTTCCTTCATCCTTTCGATTGTATTAGCATCATGAACACTTCTCATCAAAATAACTCGAGAGACTTTCATCACCATTTTCTGTGAACAGTTCTATATTAGCTTTGCTGAATGAACCCCAAATTTCTTGAAGTGGCTCCTTATTTTCGGCCCTGATTATTCATCTCTCTACGCACGGAAATGGATCCTTCCCATCCGCTCTGTCCCTCATCAATGTGTGTAGTTCAATTCGATCTCCCATCAGCCTCCTCTGTCCTGATCAAATCCAGGGGAACAGGATACGTTGGGGCGATGGCGCGGACAGGACAAGTCCAGTACTCACCTTTCCTGTTAGAGCAATTCCATTAGAAATTTTAGATCATAACTTAGGACGTGTAGTTGTGGCCGAATACTTAAGGTGCTGGCGTAGAGATCCTTTGGGGCTCCCCCGCCCAGGGTGGAAACCTGCTGGCTATGCTTTCTTCGCTGGCGATTTTAAATGACTTCCTGTTGGTTGCATTATCGCTCAAACTTCACAAAACCCGTCTCAATAAAGTCGCGTTTTCTCATGTCTGGGAATTTATTACCATGCAGGAAACTCGAGTTCTCAACAAACAACGTACCAGACTCAAAACGTCAGCTCTGTTTACCTTTCCACAGATGATGCACGACCTGTTGGCTTTCTGCAGTATTCTCTGTGTTTATTAGGCACAAGCGCTGCTTTTCATTCAAGAACTTCAATTCCTGTCCTCTGGTAACTGACTCTGGTCAGTGGCAATTGGTTCTTCTGGTCATTAATCTGCCCATTCCCACCGCTTCTTCTCCCATCATTACCAACAGCCCCAGGAAATCTCCAGTTAACCTTCTTTCCTCCAAAGCGAACATTCCCAACCTTGGGAATGTCTCCCCACAATGGAAATTTCTCATCCCTGGAAAAGAAGCACAGCGTACACTTGGGAAGAGATTTTGGCAATATATTGTCAGTTAGGAAATGGAAAAATGTTCATGAAGCAAAACAGAAATCCCAGTCTCCAGCTTTGTGAACCTTTAGAAACTCTTTGGGAAGTGGATTTAGATGAGAATGAAAGATGAACCGTCCGACTGAGCAGAGACAGTCCAGACACCGTCCCCTTGTTGAAGAGGCCGGGAGATTGACTCTGATGTTCTCGGGACATGAACTGATCTGAGACATTGAAAGAATTGTCGTTCGTGCACATCAGGAATTCAAACCCCTTCTCGCCTCCGAGCCCATAAGAGAACTCGGGAACAGGCAAAACACTGAAAGGCTCGAAGGGCGACGGTCCCGGAGGAAGAAAGCTAATTCCTCGTGACATGGATATGTCTGCAGAGGGTGGGATCAGACTGTCCCCGGTGTCTCCACAATGAATGTCCTAGGCATTATTAAGGAAAAGTAAAAGTGATAGACGACAATTGTAATTCTAGGCGGGGTGGCTGAATTATGTATTTACTAACAGTCACCCCTAAATCATGGTGCAGCGAAACAGCTTGCAGCGCCTGTCTCTGTGGCGCAATTGGTCAGCACGTTCGTCTGTTAACGGAAGAGTTGGTGGTTCGAACCCACCCAGGGACGCTTAGTGCGCTGTTCTTCCTTGACTTTGAATCTGCGTGCTTTTAAATGGGGTCAGGAAAATGTTCCCCAAACGAAAACCTTTCCACAAAGGGGTTTCTGAATTTAATTAATGCCTGACGTAAGGGACTGCGAATGCGGAGAACCCGAGACAAAAAAGAGAAACTCGGCAGGTTTGACAGCACCTGTCGGAGAAAACGGAATTCTTAAATGCTGTGTCTGATTCTCTTTCCATAGATGTTGCCTGACCTTCTCCGTTCCTCCTGCAATTTTCCATATTTGTTTTTAACTAAAAGTTCATTTCGTATTTAGGAATGAAACACCTAGACTCGCCGTGTGCAGATATTTAACCCTTTCGAATCACCGTGAAGCGAATGGATTCAAAAAAACTCTGCGATGATTCACTCTTTCTCAGCTCCGCAGGCAGACAGACCTGGGAAGTGAAGCTGTCAGTGTGGTTCTGTATTCGTGGGCTGAGTGGTTAATGCGATGGACTTGAAACCCATTGCGGTTTCCCCACGCAGGTGTGACCCCTGACGACTACAAAATGAGAAATGTCATCGAAAAGAAAGGGAGCTTGCTCCCCGGCTTCTTCTTTAAGATTCACGTCAGTGGAGTGGGAAAACTATTTCACTCACATTGGGACTATGAGCCAAGGATTTTCACACAGCCGAATACAACATTGTCTGAGTATATCTCTGGACATATTTGTAAAAGTCAGTGATTCTGCATCTCACTCTAACCGTATTGCGCTCCCATCTCTGTGTTAATGTCTGTTTTTCTGTGTTGATGTGACTATCTCTGCAAGCAATAGGACACAGATTACATCGGAGAGAAGTGTGAGTGTATCTGTCTGTGTATGAATGACAAATTCTGTCTGCAGTGGCACACATTGTCCCGGACGTGTGTGTCGGAAAGTTTCTTTATATCTGTCTGTGAATCTGATTTTGTGCCTGTGCGTGTTGGTGTATGCCCAGTTCTGCCTGCAATGGGACAAACTTTGATTCAGCACGTTTATAATGCATTCTTTCAAAGTCAGAGTTTCTCTCTCTCTCTGAGAAGTACAGTAACACAATGCCGCCTTCTGCTGGCCTACCCATGTGACATCACAAGCGCCACATTTCCCTGTTCCACTGCATCTGTTTCCTGGTCCTCTGCGGCGTTGGAGGGGGTTGGAGCTCCATCAGAATTTTATTGAGAACAGCAGGAACAGCATACAGCTGCCTGAGTCAGGTGTGAACTCAGAAGGTGGGATAACTGAATGAATCCTTTCCAGAAAAGCAGCAGGTAACAGCTTCTTACCTGTGTGTTTTCGTTGGGGTTTCAGAAGGTTTTTTTTTGAATGGACAAACCGTTTCCCACACACAGAGAGGGGAATGGCCTCTCCCCAGTGTGAACGTACTCATGTATCAGCATTTCATGTTTGTGTTTAAAGCTTTTCTCTCAATGTGAGCATTTGAAAGGTCTCTCAGTGTTCATCAGCAGAGAATGCCTTGTTACAGTCAAAGCAGGGGAATGGCCTCTCCCCAGTGTGATCTCACTGGTGAGTCAGCAGGTAGAATGTGTCACTGAATCTTTCCCACACTTAAGGCAGATGAATGGCCTCTCCCTACTGAGTGCATTCTTGTTTCTCAAGGACGGGTGACTGATTGAATCCCTTCCCACAAACAGTAAATGAATGACTTATCTCCAGCGTGACTGCATCAATGAATTTTCAGCATGTAGAGACATTTGTATCCCTCCCACAGTTTGCACATTTCCATGGTTTCTGTGGTGTAGATCATGTCTCTCCATATTGGATGATCAGCTGACTCCTCACCCAGACACAGGACAGGTTTGGTAGACTTATAGAATCCCTACAGTCCACAAGTCCACACCAACCCTCTGGGATAAAGACATCCAAACCTATTCTCCAACCCCATTACTGAACATTTACCCTTGACTAATGCACCTAACCTACACATCCCTGAACACTGTGGGCAATTTTATATGGCCAATTGACCTAACCTGCCCATCTTTGAATTGGGAGAGGAAACCGGAGTACCCAGATGGAGCTGACGCAGAACCCGGGAGAATGTGCAAACTCCACAGAGACAGTCGCCTGAGGCTGGGATTGAGCCACGGTGGTGATACAATCTCTCCCTGCTGTGAATGGTGGGATGCTATTCAATCTGTGGAAATGGTGCAAGACTTGTCCATTTGTCACTGGGTACACTGATGTTTGCAAACTTTTACCACAGATAAACATTGACAATCCAATGGTTTTCAAATCCTGATTAATTGACTCACTTTAAGATCCTGATAAGGTATTTGCTTGGAATTCTCGCTGATAAATGTGCCCCTGTGATTCTCTGTAAAACAAACTTAAATCAGGAAAAATTAGAGATTGAGAAATCGTACTGTTTAAGATACTAAAAGGAGTTAAGAATCATAAAAACCTTATAGTGTGGAAGCAGGCCGTTTGAATCCACACCCGTCCTCTGAAGAGCATCCCACATAGATCCGTCCCATATCCCTGCATTCCCCACGTTTTACCTATCCAGCCTGCACATCCCTGCACATTATGGGCAATTTAGCATGGCCAACCCACCTAATCCAGATATCATTGAATTTTGGGAGGAAACAGGAGCACCGAGAGGAAACTACACAGATATATGAAGAAATTACTTACTCCACGCAATCACCCGAATCTGGTATCAAACCCAGGTCCCCAGAGCTGGGAGGCAGCAGTGCTAACCATTGGGTCACCATGGAGTTCTTTGAATCCAGCAATTTGTGTGAAAGTCACTCAAATACTGACCGTGAAACATTACTGGATTGTTGTGAAAAACTCAACTAGCTGAGAAATGTCCTTCAGGGGAAGGGCGTGTTCTGGCCCTCCACAAGACTCAGCCCTCAATGAGAGTAAAGATAGTGAGAATAATGGGATACTTACAGACAGTTTCCTCCATCTCCATCACAGGAATAACTGACAGATCCTCACTTCAAGAAGATCAAGACCAGAGTGGATGAAGAATCATCACCTATAAACTCCGCTACCAGACACACACTGTCCTCCTGGAGATACACGGTTTTGTTTCTTTAGAGAGAGGGAGAGAAGAGAGAGAGAATTGCCGCTTACTGACCTACAAGAACCAGCCGCTCCGAACCTCTCCTTCTCAGTGCAGGAGAGAAAAACGTTCCTCCTGGTTTGAGATTGCTGTGGGGAAATTCTTCAACTCTAACCCCGTGTAAAAGAATTTCCCAGAGTTCAGTACTAACTCGAATACAAACACTTCGCAGCAGGTTGTTCCTAAATCCATCCAATCCCTCCCTCCAGCTCTGTCTCTCACTTTTCAACTCCACCAGCTCAGACACCCGCACTGCGCATGCTCCATAAACAACTTGGCGCTGCCTTTTGTTCACTCTGATTGGCCTGGAGTCCCGCAAATTCCAGAATGTCGTCCTGAGCTGCCCCACTTTCTATTGGGCAGGAAATGCGGTCAGTCACACAAGAGCTAAAGCATAAAAGAGATATGTGTTCATCTCTGAGTCGGCTTGTGTTTATTGTCCATCCCTCGTTGTCTGGAGGGCGGTGAGGAGTCAACCACAATGGAGTCACATGTAAGTCTAACCGGAGAAAGGTGAGCCCAATGGTATCTTACAATAACTGACAGTCCAGATTTTTAATAACGTAACGGAACACCTCTATTTGGCCTGGTGAGATTTGAACACCTCCCACAGAACATTAACCAGGGTGAGCTAGGACTAGACCAGTTACATTGAGACAAAACCACTGTCTCCTGAGTCAAGAATTTCCAGCTTTGGTCAACAAGAGGACACAATGTTTCAGGGAAATCTATTCAGAATTTCCAACATGAACTGACAGGAATAACTGCTGTAAAACTCCCTCACAGGATTTTAGGGAGAAGATTTACATATGAAAAGAAGAATCATAACCCATAAGTCCGTGTGTGAGTAAGAATAATATTTATTGTTACGTCATGGAGATCAAACCCTGTTAATTAAACTAACCGCCCAGAAAAGCTCATCTTGCCTCTTAATCTGTTAAAATGTGAGTGACAGAATTCCTAAATTGCACTATTTAAAGAAAATATTTTTCTAACTAATAGTGAACACTAAACAAAACTTATTCACAAATCCAACACCCCTTTCTTAAACTACTTACTATCTGACCCCAACTCGACACAACTTAATATGCTATTCTAATAACGTATTTATTAATCGTTACTTTAACTTAATCTCAAGTCCACACAGTCTCCTCTTCATTGATGTTTTCACTTTTCTAACTGCTGGTCTTCCTGGGTGCTCTTCTTTTTACTGTGTGTTTCACGTGAAAAGGTACCTTTGATGGAGAGTGTTTTCGATTTCTCTGAGAGCAAAGTATTAGATCGGCAGTTGCTTCCCACTAACTTTCAAAATGCCGGGTTTATATCCCCCATAGGACACATTAAATTCTTATTTGATTGATTTCCAGGGATCAAAACCATAGAATTCGAATCTCATTGTCTTCTGGTATCCTGGGCATAGATTAAATTAATTAAATTTGAATTGTTGTCAAAACATCAAACAGAACACAGGTATCCATTTAACAACCAATTGCTACATTTGAAACAGCCCGACCTTTTGCTAGTAGCTGTGGCTGTACTTTAACTTGAGAAAAACACTCTCTATCGAAAACTGACAATACATGCTCTGGACTTCGTAACATTGCATTGATCATTTGCCCTGGATTAACACGAAGACTCCAACACCATGATGAAACCATGTAAACGTGGTGACTATGGGAAGAGATTGTAGTTCCCCTGTCTAGCTGGAAATTGATTGATAGAGTCACACTGGAAATAAGCTTTTGCCTGCTCTACATATGGAAAGAGATTCACAGTGTATTCCAGCTTCCAGAAAAATGTGCTTATCACACTGAGGAGATACCGTTTAGCTGAACCTCCTGTGGAAAGTATTTCACACAGTCAGTCAACCTCACTGTGCACCAACGAGTTCACACTGGGGACAAGCTGTTTTTGTGCCCTGTATATGGGAAGGAATTTGCACGGACATCAAACTTGTTGCGACATCAGTGAGTTCACACTGGAGATATATTATTTACTTGCTCAGAGTTTGCAAAGGGATTCGGATAGTCCCACAACCCGCTGATACATCAACACATTCATTCTGGTGAGAGTGTGTGAAAGAATTCACTTCTGCCGACACATCAATGAGTTCACTCTAGGGAGAGATCATTCACTTGCTCCGAGTGTAATACAAACTGCATTCAGTTTTCTCAGCTCTTCAGTGCAGTTACAACATTGGTATCTACCCAACAATCTGGAAATTTACCAGATTGCCTGTGCACAAGTAGCAGTACACATCCAACTCAGGATTAATCGTCCTATCAGTATACTCCCGATTATCGATAATGCTATGTAACATATCGAATAACATCCTCTCAGCTGTGAGCTGCTGAGTGACCAGCTTGGGGACCACCAGGCTCACTCAGGTACTGACCACATTCTAGCCTTGGTTAAAACATGGACAAAAAAGCTTAATCCTTGAGGTGAGATGAGATTGGCAGCCCTTTACCTCAAGGCTACATTCGACCCAGTGTGGCATCAAGGTGCTTTGATGAGATTCCAGGATGCAATTTACTACTGCGTACGTTATTCTCTATATAAATCACAACGATCCTCTTGATTAGGTTCCAGTCTGTAATTCATTCCCGAGTATGTTATTCTATATACAAACTATCCCGAACCCCTCAATTACATTATAGCCTGTATTACACACTCAGTTTTCTGTTATACTGGATGTAATCATCCTGATTCCCTCGATCAAATTTCCGTCTGGAGCTCACTTCTGATTGTGTTATTCTGTCAGTTAACAAACCCTATCTCTTGATTAGATTCCAGTCTATAAAACCCTTCCTTGAATTTGGCTACCTTTCAGAAAATTTCCGTGTTTATTAATTTTGAACTTTTTTTCAGCGACCAATCTATAATCACTCTGTCTGATGTAAAATCACGGTCTTCCATGGCATATAATTTACCCAACATGGCATGCGATTGTTATCGCACCCCATTCTTAATGCAGGAGTCCCACGAGCACGCGCAATGCGTGCTTACAGGCACATGGGCTGGAGTTGGGAACATGCGCACTGATGGTCCGTAAGCCTGAAGGGAGAATGATGCCAATTTCGGTCCAACACTGACAGTGATGGTTTCGAGAAACTCCTCTCACAGATTAGATTAGATTACCTACAGTGTGGAAACAGGCTATAAGGCCCAACACCAACCCTCCAAAGAGAACCCACACAGACCCATTCCCCTACATTTACCTCTGCCTAATCCACCTAACGCTATGGACAATTTAGCATGGCCAATTCACCTAACCTGCACAGTTTTGGAATGTGAGAGGAAACCCACGCAGACACGGGGAGAATGTGCAAACTCCACACAGACAGTTACCTGAGGCGGGAACCACCGCCCGAGCCACCGCGCAGCCTTAACGGGCGGGGGGCATTTCCAGGCTTTTCCTCGAGTAATGTTTGAATGTTTGACTGGAGTTATGTGGTGAGTCTTTCTGACCTCTGTGTCATTCACGTGATAATTTTGGTGGTTTGTAGTTTGCTGCGACTGTTAAGCTGCACTCCTCAATCTTACTCATACATGGGACCTGAACGTCTTTCGCATCTATTTGCTATAACTAATTGTGCTGTTCTGAGATCCAGACTTCAGACCCCTGGAGTTGGATTCTAGAGTGTGGTGCTGGAAAAGCTCAGCAGGTCAGGCAGCATCCGAGGAGCAGGACAATCGATGTTTCGGGCAAAAGCCCTTCATCAGGAAACCCTGGGGTTCGATGTCAGTTTGAATGAGAATGTTGGGCATTTACTGAGCTCCCTGAGTTCAGAGGTTTAGAGCCGGAGAAGATGATAGAGATAGCGAGGGACAAGACTATGGGCAAAGACTGACATTTTATAATGGATCTGCTGCATCACCAGGAACCTGTGTGCATCAGCAGGCATAGCAATCATAGATTAAACGAACTTAGTGTGAGGAAGGAGAGAAGCAGCCGTGACCTGGAACGAAAGGAGGTCACTGGACCTGAAATGTTGACTGTACTGTCTGCCCATTGATGCTACCAGACCTACTGAGGTTCTCCAGCAATTTTTGTTTTTGTTTCTGTTTCAGATTTCCAGCATCCACAGTTATTTGTTTCTTATTCAGCAGTTTGGATGATCTCAGATTTATGGAGAGTAGAATGTTTCAGGCCTTCAGGTGTGTGACAGAAGAATCAAAATCAAGAGGTGACAAAGGCATAGTGTAATTTTCAGAAGCAGATAAAATGAGGTGGGGCAGGGTCAGAAATTATTCCTGAGATTTGAAGAGGTGGTCCCAATGAAAGTGTGGGCATGCAGCTGGTAACTCATCTGAGAGGTAAAGCATTTACCAAGCTTTCAAGCGGCTACTTCAGCCTCACACATTTGGCATGAGGATAGATGGAAGTGGTGCTGGAGAGTGCTGTTTGCAGCGTGATTTGGACACAATGGATTTGAACTTCTCATTATTTAATTGTGCAAGAGTTTCAAGTATCTAGAATTGGGTGTTGGGCAGGTGAAGGCAGTGCGAACCTCAGAGAGAAACTTGAGGACAATGATTTTCACATTTTCACTTTACTTGTTTTATTTCCAGCCAAGTTGACTCTCTCTGTCTGATAGTTGACAGGCTGGGAGATTATGGGTTGGGCCTTGATCGACTGAATTTTTTTTAGATTAGATTAGATTACTTACAGTGTGGAAACAGGCCCTTCCGCCCAACAAGTCCACACCGATCCGCCGCAGCGCAACCCACCCATTCCCCTACATTTCTCCCTTTACTTAACACTACGGGCAATTTAACATGGCCAGTTCACCTGGCCTGCACATCTTTGTGACTGTGGGAGGAAACCGGAGGAAACCCACGCAGGCACGGGGAGAATGTGCAAACTCCGCACAGTCAGTCGCCTGAGTTGGGAATTGAACACGGGTCTCTGGCGCTGTGAGGCAGCAGTGCTAACCACTGTGCCACCATACCACCCACCGTGTTCGGAAAGGTGTAAAAGGCCGGGGCGGGGTGATGGTGGGGGCTGGGGATGCGGTTGGGCGGGTGGGATAGTGGGCGGGGGCTGTCAAAGCTTCAATAGAAATCTAGCAGAACTGAGAACAGACAACACCTAGCTCTGTGGGAACGGGAGACCAACAGATAAATCAGGACCTGGAATCCAAACTGACATCAGACTACCATGTTATCAGTGCTTTGATTTGCATTGCCAACCCTCTACCTTTACCAAAGGTTTGATTTGATTTGAATGTCCCGTACCCTCAATATTCAGGATCTAATCCTTGTCATCCTAAAACCACGTCTCTGTACTGACCCTCTGTACACACTTATTTTCTTCAGTCAATTCGTTCACTTTTCTTACAGTGCAGCAAATATTCAGACACAGTCTTTAGTTTCAATTTTTGTGATCTTTTCAATCCAGCTTTGATTGGTAGTACATTTATTCCCCTTGTCCCTTTGTTCTCCGACATTCACTTTTCACATTACTTCATTGCTCACCTGCCTTGATTTGGAATTGCCCTTAATGTCCAGGGATGTGCAGGTTAGATAGGTTAGCCATGGGAAATGCAGAGTTATCGGTTCATAGTAATAGAAGCAGGAGTCGGCTATTTGGCGTGTCGAGCCTGCTCCACCATTCATTCAGATGAAGGCTATTATATCCATCAACTCAGCTACTCCTACCTGCATTATTCCATCCACCCTTAATTCCCCTCCATGCAATATCCTATCCAACTGTGTCTTGAATATAATTAATGACGCTGCCTCATCTGCTCCCTTGGGCAGAGAATTCCACAGTGTCACACGAATTACAGCATGGAAAGAGACCCTTCAGTCCAACTCATCCATGTTGACAAGTTATCCTAAACAGTCTAGTCCCATTTGCTAGCACTTGGCCCATATCCCGCTATACCCTTCCTATTCATGTACCCGTCCAGATGCCTTTTAAGTGTCGTAATTATACTAGCCTCCACGACTTCCTCAAGCAGCTAATTCCATGCCAGCAACATGCTCTGCATGAAAGAGTTGTCCATTGACTTCAGTGATTCGAAAGGGTAAAATATCTACACACGGCGAGTCTACGTGTTTCATCGCAAAAGATGAAATGAACTTTCAGTTAAAAAACAAATCTCGAAATTTCAGGAGGAACGGAGAAGATCAGGCAACATCTATGGAAAGAGAATCAGACACAGCATTTCAGAATTCCGTTTTCTCTGACAGGTGCTGTCAAACCTGCCGAGCTTCTCTTTTTTGGCTCGGGTTCTCAGCATCCGCAGTCCCTTACGTTAGGAAATAATACAACTCAGAAGCCCCTTTGCAGAGAAGGTTTCCGATTGGATATCATTTCCCTGACCCCATTAAAGGGCACACAGCCGCGAAGCCAAGGAAGAGCAGCGAACTAAGCGTCCCTGGGTGGGTTCGAGCCACAAACCTTTTGGTTAACAGCCGAACGCGCTGACCAATTGCGCCACAGAGACAGGCGATGTCAACGGCTGCGCCATCGCTTAGGGGAGGCTATTAGTGAATTCATAATTCAGCCTGCCCCGCCTAGAATTGCAATTGTCGTCTATCACTTTTACTTTTCCTTAATAATGCCTGGGACATTCATTGTGGAGACACCGGGGAGAGTCTGATCCCACCCTCTGCAGAAAGAGAGGGGGGAGAAACAGAACAGACATGAACTGTTGATCTCCATTGTTACTCATAACGTAAAATCCTTGTAGTGCGATCACTTCCCTTAAGCATGAAAAGAGGATCCTAGTGACCTCGCAGTTTGTGGCGCAACTGTACCACGTCTGATTCCAGATCAGTAGGTTGCGTGCTCAAATCGCGTCCGGCTCACTAAAAATCTGCTTCTTACATTTCAAATCAAATAAGGATTACGTTCACTCCCGATATCTGTTGAGCCAAATCTTCGTTGCGGAAACTTGCGATCACACGGGAAGCTTTGCTGTCAGTTTGATTTGTGAACGCTGTGTCAGGGAAGTGGTGTGCCCAGTGTTTGGGTAAATGCTCAGCTCTCCCCAGTGTGAGAATGAAAACACAAGCTGTACATCACGGGATTTAAACACCCAGCTGCTTTGTTCAGTTGGTGACAGCGCGGTGTGAATAACATTGCACCGATATTTTTACAACATAATCTAGAGATTACCAGTTGTGTGTTTCAATCTATCAGGAGGTCCCAGCTCATCCTGTCATAGCAGAGTGACAGCGAGTTCAGATAGAAATGTTTACCACCAACAACAAATTCTTTCCTCTCACTGGACACTGTTAAAATTATCTTTATTCAACAGAAGGAGCGGAAACTACAGTCTGACGGCCCCTCTCCACATTAACGGTGAGCCTGAATTGTATAAACGGTGTCAGTAAAATCCAGTGGCCGACACTGATTTGGTTCAATCGTTTTTTTTGCCAAGCGTAATTCACCGAGAGGATGCTGCTGTGTGAGACAGCGTGGGGAATTACTGCAGGGCCTCCTGCGCATGGGACACACCGCAACTGATGAGTTTCACCTTCACCAGTTTATATCTATCTCGGAGAAGAGAGGTTTGAAGATTCGGATCATAAGAGGCCGACAGAGAACAGGAGAAGAGCACTCAGACCTTCACAAGCTTGTCACCACAGCTGGGTCATCGTGGGACGTGTATCAGTATGGGACAGTAATCTGTATCTACTGACTGGAAGCACAGCAAATTGGAGTGCTGGTGGGACTATCACACAGGAGAAAACGGCTTCGACAGATCAACTGGAGTGGCTCCCAATGCGCAACTCCGCTCACCTCAACTGAACAACTGTAAACAAATTACTCAGTGATTCAAATGAATACTCGGTTTTGAATCTGCATTGTGGCCTGTACCTTCGAGAATGATGTCAAAACACCTTCATTGCTGTGATGGAGTATCCTGTTGGGCAGAATATACCCGTTGTCAAATTTCCTACGTTCTGTTGGTCCCACTCCGGTTTCACTCAGAATCACAAAATGTGTGACAGCGCAGACTGAGGCCTGCAGCCCACCTTAGCTCTGCTGGTTCAACACAATATGTAAATAAGTGTCTTACTCTGTCGCCTTCTCCCTGTAAATCTGCACATTGTTACATTGAGTATGCCCACCGAATTCCCTTTTGTGTCCACTGAATCTGCCTCTTTGTCACTGTCTAGACAGGGATTTACTGACCCCACTCCCTGTGCGAAAACGGCCTTCCTAATGTCACTTTTACTTATTTTCCTGATGACTTTCAATCTGTGCCAAATCGTTCTCGAACCTTTCAGGCCTGGGGGCATTTTCACTGCATTATTTCCTCTGTCTAAAACCCTCATGATGTGGAAAACCTCAATCAGGCCAGCTTTCAGCCCTCTGTTCTCCAAAGAGAGCTGCCCCAAACTTTCCAATCTCCCTTCATTGCTGACATTCCTCAGGACGGCACCATTCACGTTAACCTGTTCAGTGCTGTCTGCAATCACTTCACTTCCCCGCTTCCTGAAGTATCACCCTCAGAATTGAGCGTAATACAGGTGGAGGATTCATTCAGACTCGAATTGCGCGGGCGAAAAATCTGCAATACTTGTTTTCACTTTGAACATGTGTTTCCCTTCGTAGGGTTCACTGCAATGGCAGCTTTTGCGCCGTCCCTAATTCAGGCAGTCCGATCTTATTTAAGAAGCGGCTTTTTGAGAAAATTGATCGGGCATTTTTGCTCTGGTCAATTTAAGAAATGATGGTTCGCCTGGGATTGGAAACCGGGAACCCTCACACGTCTGCATTCGCGAGAAGACCCAAAACTAGAATCATATGCCAGACTAACGAGCCACCAGCCATGGGTGCAGCCACCTCCTGAAGCAGCTGAGACTTGCTCAGTACGAAATACATTGTACATTGCTCCCACAATTGCAAGCAGGGAAGAGTTTCAAGAACATCTGCTTCTCAATCTGTCTCCCTGCTCCCAGGACGCTGCTGTTTGTCCCGTCTCCAGGCACCGGGCTCTCTCCACTGGTGGATAATTGAACCATTTTATTTCTCCTTGCAAGCTGTCCTGGTGGAAGAAGGAGCCCACACGCTCTTCTGCTCTCTCTCACTAGTTGTTGAGGCAGGATAAGTCAGTTACAGAAATGCGTAGGAAATGGGCAACTTTGAGCTTGTTCCAAAGCTCCTGTTAACGGAGAGACTGAAAGATGCTGTGTTGTCGGGACCGAGAGAAATGGAGACCCTTCCCTCAGGTAAATTGGTATGAGTGCATTTTTGTGCAGCCTGCTTGGTGTTCAGAATTTGTCTTGACACAGCAATCCTGCAGAGAGTCTTTTATTACACGGGCGTCGGTTTCTTTACCGCAGGAAATGGACAAAAACAGCAAGTCATGTGTTTCAACTTCACCGGTTCATTGCCATCTGAGAGAAGAGGTTTAACACTTGAGATCAGAACACACCGACAGAAAACTGGACAACACGACTCAGAGCTCCACAAGCGTGCCAGAACAACGGTGTAAATTTGACTTGTGTATCGATGTGACACATTGAGCTCAGATACACGAAGTTTTGGGAAGCAGATGACAAGGTAAAGGAGAGAGCGGAGCGCCGTTATAGGGGAAAGCTGCTGAAGACGACATTGAGTAAAGAAGTGAAAATGGTTTCCCTTCTGGGTTGTGATCCTAACATGCACCCGCTGTGCCATTCTCCTGCACTGCACGGCAGCTTTCCCGAGTACTCAGTGAAAAGTATTCAGCTTTTCAGTTGGCGTGTGTCTTGCACGTTCGAGAATGAAATCAAAAGATCTTCACTGCTGTAGTGTCATGTGCTGTTGTGCAGACATATCGCCGATGTGCAAATATAAACTCAGGGGGTAATGTACACTGGAGACTCTGGAGACAAAGAAGAAACCATGATCTCATTCGACGTGACGGCACTGTTCACTTCAATTGACAAAACCCTAGCCAAAGAAACAATAGCCAACCTACTGGACATACATAACAGAACACAGGAGGCTGAACCTATCAACAAGGACGGCATACTTAAACTACTGGACCTGTGCCTCACTACACACTTTACATTCAACAATCAGATATACGAACAAATCAACGGAACACCCATGGGATCACCAATCTCGGGACTCATAGCAGAAGCAGTTATGCAAAGGTTAGAACAAACCGCCCTACCACAAATCCAAACGAACTCTGGATCAGATATGTAGATGACACCTTTGTAATCATCAAAAAACACAGAAATAGAAAAAACACACCGAATCATCAACGCCACACTCACAGGAATCCGATTCACGAGAGAAGAGGAAAAGGATAGCCAACTCCCATTCCTAGACGTGGTAGTAGAGAGAACACCTAACGTAGAATTCACCACAAGGGTACACAGGAAACCAACACACACAGACCAAGTCCTAAACTATGAAAGTAACCACCCCAACACACACAAACAAAGCTGCATCAGGACACTATTCAAAAGAGCCACAACACACTGCAGTACACCAGAACTGCGAAAAGAGGAAGAGGAACGCCTATACAAGGTATTCGCCAAAAACGGATACCCACGCAACTTTATCACCAGATGCCTAAGAGATAGACCACGGAACGAGGACATGCTACAACCAAAAGGACTAGCCACACTACCATATGTCAGGAGCGTCTCAGAACTGACAGCCAGACTACTGCGACCCTTAGGACTCATAACGGCACACAAACCAACAGCCACGCTCAGACAACAACTTAGTAGAACAAAGGACCCAGCATGAGCCAAACTAACATAGTTTACAAAATACCATGCAAGGACTGCACAAAACACTATATAGGACAAACAGGAAGACAACTAACAATCCGCATCCATGAACATCAGCTAGCCACAAAACGACACGACCAGCTATCCCTAGTAGCCATACACTCAGACAACAAGCAACATGAATTTGACTGGGAAAGCACTACTATCATAGGGCAAGCCAGACAGAGAACAGCCAGAGAATTCCTAGAAGCATGGCATTCATCCACAAACTCCATCAACAGACACATCGACCTGGACCCCATATACAAACCACTACAACGGACAGCTGAAACTGACACCCGGAAGCGGCAAGAACAAACCACTATAAATACCGTAAGAAACATCAAAGAAGCGCTTCGCAGGAGGCTCCAGAGCACTGATGATGTCTCCTAGCCAGGGGACGAAACGTTTGCAACAAAAACTTCCAGCTCGGCCAACAGAACCACAACTCTGAGCCAGTTGAAACTTGCTCAGCGTGAAATACATTGCTCCAAGAATTGCAAGCATCAAAGAGTTTCCAGAACATCTGCTTGTCATTCTGTCCCCGGGGCGCTGATGTTTGTCTCATCCCCAGGAATTGGACTCTCTGAACTGGCAGATAATTAAACCATTTTGTTTCTACTCGCAAGCTGTTCTGGGGTGAGGGAAGACTCCATTCGCTCTTCTGCTGTCTCTCTCAATCACTTGAGGTGAGAGAAATCACTTACACTAATGAGTGGGAAGTGAGTAACTTTGAATATGAATTTCCTCCAAAGGTCTATTATCGGAGAGATAGAAAGATGCTGTGCTGGCGAGACAGAGAGAAATGGACACCAAGCACTCTTCCCTCAAGTAAATTCACATTGTTGTACAGCTTGCTTGGTGTTCAGAAATCGTCTTCACGCAGCAATCTTACGGAAAGTCTATTGCAAAGTGGGCATCGCTTTCTTTGCTGCGACTGCGCAGCAGTTAACATCTGAGTCCCAAGTGTCGCAGATGAAGAGAATCCGAGTGAAACCTTCACTCACTGAGAGTCATCCCCATGGCCCTGAGCTGAGGGACTGCAGGCAGTCCAACACGGAAGGGACGGTTAAAAATGAACCAGTTTTGCTCCCTCAGCCTCTCTGTCCCAGAGACAGGCAGTGGGACGGCATAAACACGTAGCACCATTCTCGCGTAGACACAAGCCGTTCAGCCCATCGGCGACTCTCTGCCACTTGCCTCTCTCTGAGGTGATTCACAATCAGTGATATCTGTCCTCATAGTAAGGGATTGTGTTTGAGTGGTGATACGGTTTCTGACATACTTATCGTCTTGTCATTCACGTCCGACCCGGCGTGGCGATTAATGCAGGAAATGGATGGAAGTACAAGGCATGCGTTTCAACTTTATTAGTTCATTGGCATTGAGAAGAAGTGGTTTTGCGAATCAGTTCATAGGAAACCGACGAAGAACAGGAGAAGACCACTCAGACCTCCAAAAGCATGTTACTTGAATCGTGTGAGTTCCCCGAGAGTATCGGTATGATACAGGGTATTCAGACACTCAGGCAGTAGGTGCAAAGGCAAGATATAGAATATAGCACAGCCCCAGTTCAAAAGGAAGCCGCTCAAGGAGACATTGCACTACAGCGGAGGATGACTTCAATCCATCGACCTCGGGGCTATGAGCCCAGCACACAACCACTAAGCCACTCTGCTCCTACATGCCGAGAGTTTTCCACAGGGCCCTTCGAGACTGATGTCAAACATCTCCACTGCTGTCCTATCATATGCTGTTGCACAGACGGATGGAAGCTGTGTAAATATAAACTTTTTCCTAACTTCCCACATTCTGTCGGTCGAACTGTGATTCCATTCTGAATCACAGCATGTGTCACAGCACAGACGGAGGCCATGCGGCCCACCTTCGCTCTGCTGGTTCGACACAGTAAGTAAACGTGGGTCTCTATTCGTATCATTCTCTTTCCTTCTCCATGTAATTCTGCACAGTGTTACTTTAAACATGACCACCGAATTCCCGTTTGCGTCTATTCAATCTGTCTCTTTGTCAGTGTCAGTTAGGGATTTACTGAACGCAACCACTCCCTGTACGAAAGCGTTCTTCCCAATGTCACTTTTAGTTCTTTTCCTCATGACTTTAAAACTCTGTCGAATTGTTGCCGATCCTTTCAGGCGTGGGAGCATTTTGACTACATCACTTTCTCTGTCTAAACTTTGCATGACTTGGAAAGCTTCAACCAGGCAGATTTCAAACTTCTCTTCTCCGAGGAGAGCTGTCCCAAATTTCCAATCTTGCTTCAGTGCTGACATTCCTTAAACACGGCACCACTGACGTCAACGCAATATTCCATCATTTCACTTCCTTGCTTTCTGCCCAATTTGTACTCCAAGCGGGAAAAACAATGACTGCAGATGTTGGAAACCAGATTCTGGATTAGTGGTCCTGGAAAAGCACAGCAGTTCAGGCAGCATCCGAGGAGCAGGAAAATCGACGTTTCGGGCAAAAGCCCACACTTTAGCGAAGGTACTTTTTGAGAAAGTTAACCGGGCACTCTTGCACAAGTCAGGAAACGCGGGCTCGTTCAGGATTTCGCGCAAGTCTACGTAGTAGAAGACCCAAAGCGAGAATCATACCCCGAGACCAACGAGCCACACCGAGAGCACACAAGCACCCCCGCTCCACCTCTTTAACCAGCTGAGTCTTGCTCAGTGTGAAATACATTTGACATTGCTCTGAGAATTGCAAGCGGCAAAGAGTTTCCCGAACAGCTGCTTCTCATTCTGTCTCCCTACTGCTGTTTGTCCCGGACCCAGAAACCGGGCTCCCTCCACTGGCAGAAAGTTTAACCGTTTTGTTTCGCAACTTTTCTCTGACACCGGAGTGAACCTTGATAAGCATTGCCTTCCTCAACATAGGGTCCGGAGAACAACAGAAGACCACTCAGACCTCCACCAGTGTGTCATCTCAATTGTGCACATTGGGCCAGTGTATCAATGTGAAATATTTATGTCAAAGTTTTTTGGGAAAGAAAAGAAAAGGCGAGGTGCTGAACAGTGCGCCGTTATACGGAAAAGCTGCTAAAGATGACATTGAGTGAATAGGAGAGATGGTTTCCCTTCTGGGTGATGCTCCCATCATGGACCCGCAGACATATCGCCGTCCTGCAAGTATAAACTCTGTCTAAGTTGCGCCATTCTGTTTTTTTCGAACTGTGATTTCGCGCAAAAGTACAAAATGTCAACACTCACAATGTTCAAACTTTACAAAGTTCTCAGAGATATATTTAGCGAACACCTGGAAGAAATTCTCCCAAAAGTACCTGGGGAATTTCGGTTTGAGGGCTGTTGAACTTTAAGTAGAATGAAGGGACACAAGAAAAATTAAATTTAAACTGTAAAACACACGTAACCGCGTCTACAAACAGACACTGCCAAGCAGCCCCGACCTGCTCCGTCGAGAGAGTGAAGACTGTTCACTCGTTTGTAGCTGCAGAAGCAATCATCCCCACACATGCAAACAAATCTGCATCAGGATGTTCATTTCAACGAGCTACATCACACTGCAACACCCAGGTACGGTGAAGATCAATAAACTACTGTAAAGCGCATTTCAAAGGAATGAACAGCCCGTAGGCCAGCTGAAAACTGCTTCCCCGACCGGGAATCGAACCCGGGCCGCGGCGGTGAGAGCGCCAAATCCTAGCCACTAGACCACCAGGGAGAGACAGAATCCCCCGTCTCTCTCTGCTGAAAATGGCCTCGCTGCCGGGAATCGAACCCGGGCTGCGGCAGTAAGAAGACTTTCACCGGTACATCCATCAATGTAATTTTTTGTATCCCTTGCTCCCGATGCGATCTCTATAACATTGGAGAGACTTAGAGTCAAGTCACATCTCCGGGACGCTCCTGCGCGCCTTCATTGGAAAAAAGCGCGGAGCGGACCCGGAAGCTGGTGTAGTGCAAGCTAACCTGGGTAGGTTTTTCTTCCTATAAATGCGCGCAGGAGAGTCCCGCAGATGTGACTTGACTCTCCAGTCTCCCCAATGTTATAGAGATCGCATCGGGAGCCATGGACACAAAAACTTACATTGATGGATAAAAAAAATTAAATTTAAACTGTAAACACACGTAACTGCGTCTACAAACAGACACTGCCAAGCAGCCCCGACCTGCTCCGTCGAGAGAGTGAGGACTGTTCACTCGTTTTACTGGATTTTACTGACACAGTTTATAAAATTCAGGCTCACCGTTATTGTGGAGAGGGGCCGTCAGACTGTAGTTGCCGCTCCTTCTGTTGAATAAAGATAATTTTAAAGTCTGGTTGAAGATTTGTAGCTCGGGTGTCCGTTGTTGTGGTTCTGTTCGCCGAGCTGGAAGTTTTTGCTGCAAACGTTTCGTTCCCTGGCTAGGGAACATCATCAGTGCTGTTGGAGCCTCGTGTGAAGCGCTGCTTTGATGTTTCTTCCGGTATTTATATTGGTTTGTTCTTGCCGCTTCCGGGTGTCAGTTTCAGCTGTAGTAGTTTGTATGTGGGGTCCAGGTCGATGTGTCTGTTGATGAATGTTCTTGCCGCTTCCGGGTGTCAGTTTCAGCTGTAGTGGTTTGTATATGGGGTCCAGGTCTATGTGTCTGTTGATGGAGTTTGTGGATGAATGCCATGCCTCTAGGAATTCCTGGCTGTTCTCTGTCTGGCTTGTCCTATGATGGTCGTGTTTTCCCAGTCAAATTCATGTTCCTGGTTGTCTGAGTGTATGGCTACTAGGGATAGCTGGTCGTGTCGTTTTGTGGCTAGCTGATGTTCATGGATGCGGATTGTTAGCTGTCTTCCTGTTTGTCCTATATAGTGTTTTGTGCAGTCCTTGCATGGTATTTTGTAAACTACGTTAGTTTGGCTCGTGCTGGCTATTGGGTCCTTTATTCTAGTGAGTTGTTGTCTGAGTGTGGAAGTTGGCTTGTGTGCTGTTATGAGTCCTAAGGGTCGCAGTAGTCTGGCTGTCAGTTCTGAGACGCTCCTGACATATGGTAGTGTGGCTAGTCCTTTTGGTTGTGGCATGTCCTCGTTCCGTGGTCTATCTCTTAGGCATCTGGTGATGAAGTTGCGTGGGTATCCGTTTTTGGCGAATACCTTGTTAGGTGTTCCTCTTCCTCTTTTCGCAGTTCTGGTGTACTGTGGATGCTGTATATCAGAACAAAAAAACAGGAGTTGCATGTGACCCTTCCACAGAACTGATGGTGATTGGGAAAATGTCGGTTTATATGCAGGAGATATTGTGGGAGGAGGCGGAGATCAGGACAGAGCCCAAAGCGAAGGAAGAACTGATGGACAGAAAAAGACGTTGATAACGATCTGCGTGGGAGGGTGAACAACTGTTAATGGAGACTGTTCGTGGCTAAGTATAGGTAGTATGTAATGACAGACTATGTGATAACAAGGCTTGGTGTGTGTGTTAGGGACGAGGATACTATGGAATTCAGGCCCTAGAATTATTGAATTCGATATTGGACCGGAGGGATGTATGGTCCCCAAGTGGAATATTCGGTGCTCTTCGTTCTGCTGGTGCTGAGCTTCGCTGGGACAATACAGCAAACTGAGACAGAGATGTTAGTCAGGGAACAGGGTGGGGTGTGGAATTGGCAGGCAACTGGAAGTCAGGGTCTTTTTTGCAGGCAGAACGTAGATGTTCTGTGCAGCAGTCACCTAGTTTATGCTTCATTTTCCCCAATGTAGATAAGCCCATATTGTGAGCAGCAAATACAGTAGACTGGGTTGTGGGTAGTGCAGGTAAAATGCCGCTTCACCTGGAAGGTAAGTTTGGCCCCTTAGATAGCGAGGAGGGAATAGGTAAATGGGCTGTGTCACACATGCGGCAGTTGCAGGCGAAAGTGCAACTCAACCTGCAAGTTTACATTGAGAAAATCCTGGACTTGAACTCCCAAGTGTCTTTGCACTTCGGATTTCTTCATTTTCTCCCCATAAATTCCTCTGTTCCAACAGTGACTATCTGGTGTCAGGGCAGCACCAGTGATTTCCTGACATATGGATTGTATTTGGGGATACCAAGGAATGTCAGGAACTGCGAGTATCTCAGGAGCAATCGTTATTCCTGAGGGAGGCAGAGAGGAATGTGGTGTGGTCCTGTAAGCTCCAGAACTTTGATAACTTCATGAGTCAGCAATAACTCTTTCTGGACAAGAAACGAAAGGGCCAATGAGAAACTGCGCCATGGAAGTTAACAAATAACATACATTAACTCGCTGTCACTCTGTTATGACAGGAGGAGCTGGGACCTCCTGATAGATTGAAACACACAACTGGTAATCTCCAGATTATGTTGTAAAAGCATCGGTATGACATTATTCACATCGCACTGTCACCAATTGAACGAAGAGGCTGTGTGTTTAAACCCGTGATGAACAGCTTGTGTTTTCATTCTCACCCTGGGGGGAGCTGAGCATTTACCCAAACACTGGGTGGCCTCTATTCATGTTTAAGGGAAGTGATCGCACTACAATGATTTTATGTTATGAGTAACAACTGAGATCAACAGTTCATGTCTCTTCTGTCTCTCGCCCCTCTCTTTCTGTCTCTCGAAACAATTTCCAACTCTCTCTCAATAAAAATCTGAAAGAATTGCGGATGCTGTATATCAGAAACAAAAAAACAGGAGTTGCATGTGACCCTTCCACAGAACTGATGGTGACTGGGAAAATGTCGGTTTATATGCAGGAGATATTGTGGGAGGAATCAAGGACAATGAAAATGAAATGTCAAGGCTACATGAGAAAACAAACCAGTGAAGTTGCTGAATGACTTTCTGCTGTCCTATTCAATAAAAAAAGATGATACGAAATACAGAATATAACTTCAGGGCTATATTAGAATGTGAAAAATAATAGCCACAAAGCTTTTACGAAAGTGAATAATATATATATACACCATATGAAGCAACATATGTCTACATTTTATATCAACGTGCCAATCCTTAGATTCTGCTCCATGAGTAATTACCCTTTTAATTCTGAACATGAGGAAAGAAGCAATCTTTTTCCATAATGCAAATTGTATTTAAATAAACGTGTCAAACTGAGGGGGAAAAAATAATATACCGTTAAGACGAACAGAGAGCATCTGACACCTTTGCAGAGTCTGCTCCCTCCCTGGATTCACTTCAGTTGCAAAAAGTGAATAGTGTTCCTCCCTCTCTCCCTCCCTCCCAGGATGAGGAATGGAAAGGGCGAAGATATTGCTTTGCTCCCACGATTTCTCCATGATGTGGGAATCCTTGTCTCTCTCCAACTTTGACAATCGGTTGAAAGACCACTCATGTACAGAACGTGTTGCATGTATTGCTGCTGCAAATGGGGTGTTGCTATTTCAAGCTGTGTCCCGCTTAAAGTTCTTCCCACACTCAGTTCATTGGAACACTCTCACTCAGGTATGCATACCTTAGTCTCACTGATGTTTGAAACCTTGTGAAGTAGACGGGACAAGAGAGAAATTTTTAAAAATTCTACTAGATTCAAAGGTCGATGATATTCCCGTGCCAATGAATTGTTTGTCTATCAGACCTTGTTTTGAGATTTCTGGCTGTAAATCCTCTCTTTCCCGTATCAGGTAAAAGGAGATTATAGAAGACATTGCTGTTACACAGTATAGAAATTCAAAACAGACAATTCTGGTTTCTGTGGAACATTCTTTCTTTTCTCCTTCCCTAAAAAATCTGAATCTTAATGCTGCAGTCTCCCTCCATTCTTACTCTGCTGTAGCTATTATCACCCTCATTCCCGTTCTCCTAAAAATGCAGAAAAATGTTGACTGACAGATCTATGCTCGCCTCTCCTGCCCTGGACAAGCTGGAAGAGACTGGGACGGAGTGGGCCATTCAGCTCATGGGGTTGCTCTGCAATTCCACAAGATCATGTCTGTGCTGCTGTAGCCTTAACTCCATTTCCTGCCTGCTGTCTTTACCTTTCATATCCCTGTCACTCAAAGTTATGTTCAATTCAGCCTTGAAGACATTCCATGGGCCATCTCCATTATTCTCTGTGGGGAAGCAATCACACATTAACAAGAGAATAAATCCATCATTTCTGCCTGTTATTGG